>NC_083379.1:22621600-22927400 GCF_031755915.1 Ziziphus jujuba
AAGTTGAATTCTTGATAAATTTATAAAAAAAAAAAAAAACTTAAATTTTAATTCTAATACAATATTTATGAGTTATTCTTTTTTATCTAATAAGAGCTGTTTTATTTGATATATATATATATACACACACACACACACGTATACCATTTGGTTTTTTGGTTTATCAATTTCCTAATAATTTTACTACGGGGTACTTTTAGTAAATTCCAATCATTGAAATCAGTGTCATCACTTGACTGACAACTGTAATTTTCCTCATTGACTATATTTGATTTTTACTAGAAAGGGATGTAGGACTACTAATTCTAGAGCTAATACAGGAATAGTTTTAAATAATCACTTCAAATTTTGTAATTCTCAAACTAATCAATCCTCTAGTAACTCTTAAAGACTATTTACTTCACAGTACTCTATTCCGCTCATGCTGCGATCACTCATGTCTCTCACCTAGGGCCTTACTGTTTGGTCTTGGACTTATTGTTTGGGCAAATATTTTATAAAAAAATTAGACTTTAAAGGTTATTTAGCAACGACAAGAGTAAGAAAACGAAATGAGAAAAATAAATACATAATTAGATGGCACTCTTATGGATCTAATACTAGAACTAACAACTAAAGAAATAACACTAAAATAATAATAATAATAATAATAAAATATTAAAGCCGTAAAATAAATAACACAAGGAAATAAAGAAATAATAATAATTAAATATAGAAGTTTTTTTAAAAATCATTATTTTAAAATATATTTACATTTTAAAATCATGTGAACACCCCACAACATAAAAAGATCATATGTATAAATATTATTTTCATGTTATTTTCCTCAAACCCACTTTTCATCATTTGATTAAAGGCATTCATAATAATTAAGTTCCCTGTAAACTGCTTTCAGACAAAAAAACAAAAAAAAGTCCCCTAAACTGTACTGGGATGCAGATTAGACAGCAAGCCCAAATTAATAAAAGAATTCCTAGCAGAGATTCTCTGCCTTTACTGAATTTTTTTTGGTGAATCTCTGCCTTTATTTATTTATTTATTTTTGATAAAATTTTGTTTTATTATTATTATTTTTTTAACAATTAATCTAATTATAATCTATATCAGTTACTAAAACTAATCTTGTTGGCCGATAAAACTCTGCCTTTATTGATTGTTAATGTGTAATTAATGTTAAAATAATAGCTTGAATAAAGCAAAATTCCAAAAGGCACACAAACTCCTTCTTGGGCCACATCCAGACAAATGATTCATCCATCTGCCTCCCGCACTAATAACCGCTGGCCATTTCTCGCTTGCATATGCTCGAAGCTCGCGTCAGTCCGCTGGCCCCATTTCTGAATCACTCACACCATTAATTGTATACACTGTGATGCACCTTAGTAATACTTCCCCCCCGGTTGATTCCCTTTAAAAGCCTCAATCTTTTAATTACATTTTTTTTTCCTCGGAAATTCGAATCCTTTCAGTCCTCTTCAATAAAGCAGTCCCGCATGGTCAATAGACTAATTCAATACGCCAAAACTAGTTTCCCTTTTTTTTTTTTTTAATTAAAAAAACTTGTCTTGACTGATTATTTCATTAAAAGTTTTATTCTGTAATCAAATTTTAAATTAATTATACAAACATTTATTATGTTATTACAACGTTCATATTTATTTGTTTTAATAATTATTTATTTATTTATTTATTTTTTAATTTGCATAAGTGCAATCCACGGAACTCTACATTCTCCACTTTGATTTTAGTCCTTTTCAGTTGGCCTATTTATAATCTCACTCTAATGAATAGGGAATTATACTAACTAATATTTTCAAACACTTTTGACACATACGAATTACCTTAAATAAAAACAAGTATTATAATAGAGTGCTTTTTTTATTTTTGTTGATATTATAAAATTTTTTTAATAAAGATATTGGAAAGTTATGACAGAGTTAGTGGAGCTTTTTATTCTATACAAATTATTGCCATACGGATAATTTAATATATTTTTGCACATTGAATAAATATTTAATAAATTCAAAAATTATGTGAGGGTGAACTTGCTGTAATAAAAAAAAATGGAGATTATTATCATCTCTGGAAAAACGGTATATAAAAAAATTATAAAAAAAATACTAAATGTAATTTGCACTTAGTTTTTAAAATATTCATTTCATTTAATATTTTCTAATAAAGTTCAAAAAGAATTACTTAAAAGCCAGAGGCAAAAACGTCATCGTGCCATTAGGTGGCGAGCCTGCACTAAGCTTATTGTTGGGCTGCGCGCGGCGCTCAAAGTTTGCCCCTGGTATCCCTTGATAATGATGACCATTACTTCATGGGTGGGGCCCACCTGATTCCCATTGTCTCCAAACAAAAAATGTACCGTACCGTGTTCCAAACTCTTCCCTGGCGCGTGACCCCAAACTCTAACAGACATCTTCACATTTTTCCATAAAGGAAACTACGTGGCTTTTTTAACGCTTTGCCTTTGCGTCTTGTACCATCCAACGTGTGCGAGCTTTCAAAATCCTTTCTATAAAGATATATACTTTTGGACAAGAAAATAAAAATAAAAAATAAAAAAATTTCACATGCTTTTCTGGTGCCTACTTACACTCTACGAATTGCCAACTGACTCAAAAGCCCTCTTTCAGTTGCGCTCGGCTCCTCCTCTTCCTCTATCTCAAAATCTTGAAAATGAAAGAAAAAAACAGTGTCTAAAATGGAAGCTTAGAAACATAAACACTTATAATAGTGGGAGGAAGAAGAAGAAAGAAGAAAGAAAGAAAGAAAGAAAGAAGAAACAAGTGGGAGGAGATGATGAATCCCAGACAGCGTCCGCAGCCGACGCGCGGTGGCCTTGGATTTCCCAACGGCGCTTCGCCGCCGATGAGAGAAGTATACAACATAATCCCAATCCACGACCTCCTGACGGAGCATCCCTCCCTCCGCTACCCGGAAGTACGCGCCGCCGCAGCAGCTCTACGCGCCGTCGGGGACCTCAGGAAGCCTCCGTATATGGCGTGGAGCCCCAGCTACGACCTCATGGACTGGCTTGGTCTCTTTTTCGGGTTCCAAAACGGCAACGTTCGGAACCAGAGGGAGCACCTGGTTCTTCACCTGGCCAACTCACAAATGCGGCTGCAACCCCTCTCGGCAACCGTCGACGTCCTCGACCGGCGGGTTCTGCAAAGGTTCCGCCTGAAGCTGCTGCACAACTACACCTCTTGGTGCTCGTATCTCGGCCGGAAGTCCAACGTCCTGCTGTCTGGCCGCCGTGACGGCGATGGCCGCCGCGAATTGCTGTACGTCTCGCTCTATCTCTTGGTTTGGGGTGAGTCTGCTAATCTTAGATTTACCCCTGAATGCATTTGCTATATATACCACTTTATGGCTTTGGAGCTCAACCATGTTCTTGACAATCACATAGACCCAGAAACGGGTCAGCTATTTTTGCCATCGTTTTCGGGTGAGAATGCGTTCTTGAATTGTGTAGTTATGCCCATTTATCATACTATTAAGACCGAGGTTGAGAGTAGTAGGAATGGTAAAGCGCCTCACTCGGCGTGGAGGAACTATGATGACATAAATGAATATTTTTGGAGCAGGAGGTGTTTTTCCAGGCTGAAATGGCCCTTTGATCCTGAGAGCAACTTCTTTGGCACCACGCCTAAGAATAGGAGGGTGGGGAAGACTGGCTTTGTGGAGCAGAGATCCTTTTGGAATGTGTTTAGGAACTTTGATAAGGTGTGGGTCATGTTGATTTTGTTCTTACAAGCTTCTATTATTGTTGCTTGGGAGGGGACGGAGTATCCTTGGCAGGCGCTGGAGAGACGGCATGTGCAGGTAGAGTTACTTACTTTGTTTATTACTTGGGGTGGCCTTCGGCTTTTGCAATCTGTGCTTGATGCTGGAACTCAATACAGTTTGGTTTCCAGGGAGACTATAATGCTCGGGGTGAGGATGGTGCTTAAGAGTTTAGATGCCGTGACATGGACTATTTTGTTTGGAGTCTTTTATGGAAGAATTTGGAGCCAAAAGAACTCCGATGGGAGGTGGTCGGATGAAGCGAATCGGAGGATTTTTACTTTTCTTGAGGTTGCTCTTGTTTTTCTTATCCCAGAGTTGCTGGCATTAGTTCTTTTCATTCTTCCATGGTTTCGAAACTTACTTGAGGAGTTGGATTGGAGAATAGTTTACTGGTTGACATGGTGGTTTCATTCCCGGATTTTTGTGGGTCGTGGTCTGAGAGAGGGGCTTATTAATAATATCAAGTATACATTGTTTTGGATTGGAGTATTGGCTTCAAAATTCGCATTTAGTTATTTTGTTCAAATCAAACCTCTTGTTTCACCAACAAAGGCACTTTTCAATCTTAAAGGGCATTACTATTGGCATGAGTTTTTTGGTAGTACCAATGAAATAGCTGTTATTTTGTTGTGGGCACCTGTTATATTAATTTATCTAATGGATTTGCAAATATGGTATTCCATTTTCTCATCCATGTATGGTGCAGTCATTGGGTTATTTTCGCATTTGGGTGAAATCCGGAGTATCGAACAGCTTAGACTCAGGTTTCAGTTCTTTGCTAGTGCAATGCAATTCAATCTCATGCCAGAGGAGCTATTGTTACGTCCTGAGATGACACTAGTGAAGAAGCTCCGTGAAGCCATTCACCGATTCAAGCTGAGATATGGACTTGGTCAAGTTTACAAGAAGGTTGAATCAAGCCAAGTTGAAGCTACCAGGTTTGCTTTGATATGGAATGAGATCATGATAACGTTCAGGGAAGAAGATCTTATTAGTGATCGAGAACTTGAGCTTTTGGAACTGCCACCAAATTGTTGGAATATTAGGGTTATTCGCTGGCCATGTGTCCTACTATGCAATGAACTATTGCTTGCTCTTAGTCAGGCAACACAGCTGGCTGATGAAACTGATCGGGTGCTTTGGTTAAAGATATGCAAGAGTGAATATCGGAGGTGTGCTGTTATTGAAGCTTATGATAGCGTCAAGCATTTGCTATTTATGGTTGTTAAACATGGCACTGAAGAGAATTCCATTGTTTCAAAAATGTTCTTGGAGATAGATGGCAGCATCCAGACAGGAAACTTCACAGCAGAATACAATATGTCTCTGCTTCCACAAATTCATGGTAAGATAATATCACTGGTCGAGCATTTAATGAATCCAAAGAGGAATATGGATACAACAGTGAATATATTGCAGGCCTTATATGAACTTTCTGTTCGAGAATTCCCAAGGGTGAAGAAGTCCATTCAGAAATTGAGGCAGGAAGGCCTAGCACCTCTTAGCCCAGCTGCTGATGCAGGCTTGCTGTTTGAAAATGCTATAGCATTTCCTGATCCTGAGGATGCAATCTTCTACAGGGATCTGAGACGTCTGCATACAATCCTCACTTCCAGGGACTCCATGCACAATGTCCCAATGAATCTGGAGGCAAGGCGGCGTATTGCTTTCTTTAGCAATTCTCTTTTCATGAACATGCCCCGTGCTCCTCATGTTGAAAAAATGATGTCTTTCAGTGTTCTGACTCCTTACTATGATGAAGATGTACTGTATAAACAAGACATGCTTCGACATGAGAATGAAGATGGTATTTCCACACTGTTTTATCTGCAAAAAATTTATGAAGATGAGTGGAAGAATTTTGTGGAGCGGATGCGTAGAGATGGCGCAGAGGATGAAAATGATATCTGGACCAAAAAGGCTAGGGATCTTCGTTTGTGGGCATCACATAGAGGCCAGACTTTATCCCGCACTGTGAGGGGAATGATGTACTATTATAGAGCCCTCAAGATGCTTGCCTTCCTTGATTCTGCCTCTGAGATGGACATTAAGGATGGATCCCAACAAATTGCATCTCATAGTTCAAGTAAGCGAAACCGTGGTTTGGATGGTCTACGCTCGGGGATGCAACCATCTTCGGAGAACCTTAGGAAAATGGGCAGTGGAGTGAGTCTTTTGTTTAAAGGGCATGAATATGGAAGTGCACTAATGAAATTCACTTACGTGGTTGCTTGTCAAGTGTATGGGCATCATAAGGCTAAGGGAGACAATCGTGCTGAGGAGATTTTATATTTAATGAAAAACAATGAGGCCCTTCGAGTTGCCTATGTTGATGAGGTTCATGTGGGAAGGGATGAAGTTGAGTATTACTCCGTTCTTGTTAAATATGATCAGCAGCTCCAAAGAGAGGTAGAGATCTACCGAATCAGGTTGCCTGGTCCGCTGAAGCTTGGAGAAGGCAAGCCAGAAAATCAGAACCATGCCATGATCTTCACCCGAGGTGATGCAGTTCAGACCATTGATATGAATCAGGACAATTATTTTGAGGAAGCACTCAAGATGCGAAATTTGTTGGAGGAATTCAAGACCAATTATGGTATTAGGAAACCAACCATCTTGGGTGTCCGTGAAAATATCTTCACAGGTTCTGTGTCCTCCCTTGCTTGGTTCATGTCTGCCCAGGAGACAAGTTTTGTGACCCTGGGCCAGCGTGTCTTGGCAAACCCTTTAAAGGTGAGAATGCATTATGGTCATCCAGATGTGTTTGACAGATTCTGGTTCCTGACTCGGGGAGGAATCAGCAAGGCTTCTCGAGTAATAAATATCAGTGAGGATATATTTGCAGGCTTCAATTGCACCCTTCGAGGGGGCAATGTAACACATCATGAATATATTCAGGTAGGAAAGGGCAGGGATGTTGGTTTGAATCAAATCTCAATGTTTGAAGCCAAAGTTGCCAGTGGTAATGGTGAGCAAGTTTTGAGCCGAGATGTTTATAGATTGGGTCATAGATTGGACTTCTTTCGTATGCTTTCAGTTTTCTACACAACTGTAGGCTTCTATTTCAACACAATGATTGTGGTATTGTCCGTATATGCTTTTTTGTGGGGTCGCCTTTATCTTGCATTGAGTGGTGTTGAGGATGCAGTGATGAACAGTAGCGATAGCAGTAGCAGTAGCAATAATAAAGCCCTTGGTGCAATGTTGAATCAGCAGTTTATCATACAGCTAGGTTTCTTCACTGCCCTCCCAATGGTAGTTGAGAACTCCCTCGAGCATGGATTCCTTCCAGCAATTTGGGATTTCCTGACAATGCAGTTGGAGCTTGCATCATTTTTTTACACGTTCTCTATGGGAACTCGTACCCATTTCTTTGGCCGGACCATTCTTCATGGGGGGGCAAAGTACCGAGCAACTGGACGCGGCTTTGTTGTGGAGCACAAGAGCTTTTCTGAAAACTATCGACTCTATTCCCGAAGCCACTTTGTTAAGGCAATTGAGCTTGGTGTTATCTTAATAGTTTATGCTTCACATAGCCCATTGGTTAAGAATACTTTTGTTTACATTGGTATGATGATCACCAGCTGGTTTCTTGTAGTGTCTTGGATGATGTCTCCATTTGTGTTCAACCCTTCTGGATTTGATTGGCTGAAAACCGTTTATGACTTTGAAAATTTTATGAGTTGGATATGGTCTGCTGGTGGGATGTTTACAACTGCCGAACAAAGTTGGGAAACTTGGTGGTCTGAAGAGCAAGATCATCTGAGAACAACGGGTCTTTGGGGAAAAATTTTGGAGATTATTCTAGATCTTCGTTTCTTTTTCTTCCAGTATGGCATTGTGTATCGGCTGGGTATTGCAGGGGGAAACACCAGTATAGCAGTTTACTTACTCTCTTGGATATATATGGTAGTTGCTGTTGGAATTTATATAATCATGGCATATGCTCAGGACAAGTATGCTGTGAAGGACCATATCTACTACAGACTAGTTCAGCTTGTTGTCATACTGGTTACAGTACTTGTGATTGTAATTTTGCTGGAGTTCACTCCCTTCAAATTTCTTGATATTATCACAAGCCTCCTGGCATTCATCCCTACAGGCTGGGGTATGATTTCAATAGCCCAGGTGCTTAGACCATTCCTACAGTCCACTGTGGTGTGGGATACTGTGGTTTCCTTAGCTCGACTATATGATCTGTTGTTTGGAGTGATTGTGATGGCCCCTGTTGCGTTGCTCTCATGGTTACCTGGATTTCAATCAATGCAAACAAGGATCCTCTTTAATGAAGCATTTAGCAGGGGCCTTCAGATATCTCGTATTGTCACCGGCAAAAAGAATAACTGAGATGTGAGTACTTTCTATCGTTAGTCACCCCCTTGGCATTTGGTTTACTATTATCAGAGTCCCAACATTTGTTTCTAGTTCTAAGGAAAACCAATTTGATCCAAGACTCCTAGTTTTGATTTAACTTTAACAATTTTCTTATAAGCTTTAATTATTTCTTGGTCATATGAAAAGATCCAACTTTCTTTATTTTTGCTGTGTGTATTTGGGTGTGCTCGAAAGCGTTCAAATTATCCTTGTCAAATGTTCTATTTTTTCTTAGTAAAAATATTCAAGAAGATTCCCTACAATCAGCAAGTCGGAAAAGACCAGTCTTAGTATGGGTATGGTTTTTTTAAATGATCATCAGGTTGATGAAGTAGTCGGGAACCAACAAATTAATCTGGATTTAAGTGAACTTGAATTTGCACTAGATAAATCTGAGATTGAATGCATTTATCAAGCACCTTTAGCACAGCTGAATAAAATAAAAGTTTCTTTGAATACTTTTCCTGTTACTTTGAATACTTTTCCTCTAAACCTCAAAGAATATGTAGTTATTAAAAAATTATTTTAAGCAGTACAGCTTCCAGTTCGACCAAAAAATCTTGATGCTTTTAGAACTTCCAATTGTGCTTGTAAGGCCCTTGATGATCTATCTGGATAGTGTTTATTTGTAATTTTCTGCACCTTACACAACATAGACATCTTTGCATCAATTGTGATTCTAATCCTTTACTGTCAAACACATTTAAAAACAATGCAATATTTAGGAGTAGCTCATTTTAAGTAAATATCAGTTGATCTTGTAGAGAAATTTACTTGTTGTGGCAATTTTTGAATATTGTCCCCTTTGTCTTTGCCACCTACTCAGTTGCTATGGAGGAAGTTCTATCTCTGGGGTATTTTATTATGTGAATTTTTCCGAAGCTTCTTAAAGTAAATTTCAGACGCGCCGCTACTTTTGATTTACAATTGTTGCAAACATGCTAATTCAGTGGTGCTCAGGGGGCCATATTTTTAGAAATCTTACAAAATATCCATCATTTAATCATCGTCTTGGTTAACAATATCCATCTGCATATTTGTTTATGTATATATATGTTTCAGTATCTGTTTTGAGTGTGTCAATTTGTTGTGTGTTTATGAAAGAGAGAAGAGAGATTTGACCTATTTTAAAGAATATGTGATTTTTCCTCCTACTTTAGCAAAGTAGGCTTTCTTTTCCAGCATCCAAGATGATTCTGCAGGTTCTATTCTAGGCATAGTAGAACATAAACTTCAAGTATAAGACCAAATATATAACCAGGCTCTGATAACTTATTAAGTTGGCAATAATTTCCAAACTCTCAACTGTTAAGAAGTGGATCTTGATATATGTATATCGAGACAAAAAAATTATACAGTGGGCATTAGAGTGATTTCTACTGCCCAAAGGGGCTTATTACACGCCCAGTGGCCAAAGAAGATCCTTTTCCCAAGTATTTTCTTGATTATTAAATTCAGGCATCAGGCTTTATAATTACATCAGGCCATTTAACACCTAGCTATGGTAGTCACAATTGCGCATATTGATATTCAATAGGCCAGTAGTATCTACTAAACATTTTATGATCCAGCTCATCTTTATCTCAAATTTATTTTTAATACTCTTAAGCAGGATGATTAAGCGTTTGTTCGTAATCGGTTTTCTACTTTTTGGTAGATTACATAACCTGGATGCATCATATTTCAGGTTGTATGGTGGAACTAGTGCTAGAAAACAAAAACAGATTGGTGTTTCGATTCCACCGACCGAAGGAGAAATTGTATGTATTGCTACTGGTTCTTTCATCCAAGACCTTGGATATTGGATTTTCCTTCATCATCCTGCTGCTGTTGTATCTAACTCTGGTTCTTTCATCCAAGACCTTGGATATTGGATTTTCCTTCATCATCCTGCTGCTGTTGTATCTAACTGGCTGCTTAATTTTCATTTCTGCTAGAGATATTGTGATTCAACTGCGTAACTTTATAGGCCGCAAGATTTTGTTTCTTCTCTATGGTGTTCATTATTGCTCTGGTTCTGTACATATTGTTCATAGTAGGGGTAGCTTCTGTGCGATTTATCACAATCTTTTTTAATATTTTATGGAAATTTCCACTTTTTGGGTTTCTCCTCTTTTTTTTTTTTTTTCCATTTTTTATTATTATTATTTTTTTGGGGTTCTTTTTTGGTAATATACTTTGGGTTCCTTTTTAAGTTGTAACTAGGTTTTTCCCACATCAATTTAATACCGTGTCCTAAAATTATCAAGTATTGGAAGGATGTATAAACTATGAGTATACATTTTGTTTTTGTTTTTTTGATAAATGAAGATCGAAGGGCATTAAAGAATGAACTTGAATTTTCAGTCATATGAAAATCGTCATTCAGAATGTAAACTCAAAACTAGGTGGATGAATTTGATATTTTGGGATGCAATGAAAAATAGTAATCCAGTATTGACTCACCACTCCACCTTGTTCATGTTGTTATTTATTATTATTATTATTATGTGAAAATTAGAAAATCTATGGAAAAAAGTTTTTAGATGTAAAGATTAAAAGGAACTAGTCGTTTGGCTCTTGTTCGGTAACGGGATGAAAATGGAAGAGAATGAAAAAACTTGGGGGATAGAAAATCCATATTTTTACGATGAAAATGATGGAAAATTGTTTTTCATCTTTGGTTTGATATGGGATAGAAGTTAAGTAAAAAATGGAAAGAATAAAAAAATAAATAAAAAATAAAAAATAAAAAATAAAAAATTTGATAAGTTTAGCTATTTTATATTTACTAAATATTTTTCTTGTCAGAAATCCTCTACATGGAGAAATTATTTTAGATGGAAAATTTATCTCATAATTTTCCATCCATATCCTCCTATTTGCTAACCAAGCTATATTCACCTCGTAATTTTCCATCCATATTTTTCTATTTGCTAACCCAACTATCAATCGATTTTTCTTCCTATTTTTTCATCCATTTTCTCCTTTCTCTTTTCCATCGTAACAAACAAAGCCTTATATGTACATATTTCTTTTAAAAAATGAATTAAATATTTTATTCATCATAAAACCCCTATTCCATTAAAATTTTTGAACATTTACGGGTAACTTTCACTCTAATCTATTTAATTTTTTTTTATAATTATATTTATGATTTTTAACGGTAAAAATTAATTAACAAAAACATTTGACAGATAAGTTTTAAGTATGATTTTGAATCTAATTATAAAAGTAAAATCGAAGGGGTTTTAATGAAATTTTTTCAACATTTATAGTGTTTATCATTTTCTAGGATAAAATATTTTATGAAACAATTATTCCACCTCAGTATATTTATTGTGGTATCAAGTTCCATACATTTATTGCTACATGTTTACAACAAAGCACAAAATTACAAATTTTAAAATATTATATTCATGAATTAAAAAATAATTTATTTTCAATTTTTCTAGGTTTAGATATAGAGTTCTCCTCTCTTTTCTTTTTTTTTTTTTTAAATTATTTGAGAATTGTGTTGCTTAGAGCATCTTCAATAGTTATTTCTATTGGAATTTATGTGGTATTGATTTTGGAAATTATTCATGCTTATATGGTATTTTTTCTATTTAATAGATAATGTTTTAGACAATTTCTTTTCAATGAGTTCTGTTTAAAATTTCATTAAATGATAATGTATAATTTTTTATTTTAAAATTATATATAATTAAAAAAATAAAAAACTCATGCAAAAGTTTTTTTCTTTTAACAAAAATCAATAAAAATAAATAAAATGCTGACTTAACATGTGTAACAGAACTTTCAAAAAAGTAGAAAGTATTATTCACAGTTTCCATCTTTTTTTTTTTTTGTTACCATATTAATTTAACAGAACTAATACATAGAACCATTAAAGAAATTTTTTTTAAAATTTTATCTATTCATATGATATGGCAAATAATTTTTAAATAAAAAAAGAGCCATTAGATATGCTTTTAGTACTGAAAAAGAAAAAAAAATCCTCATTGTCGACAAGAATCGCCATTCTAGCCGCTAAGAAATTCCATTCAGCACAGCCATCGGGAAGAAGCCTAGCCTTGCCGTCGTCGAAAGACCATAATCATTAGCTGTACTACCGCCAATTGTGCTGCTGCTAAGAATCTGCAACTCGCCAGCCGTAAACCTCAAATGTTTTCCCTTTTATATTTAAGTGATTTTTTAATTTTTTTTAATTAAAATTTTGATTTGGAAAATTAAATTACTTTTGTGGCAAAAAATGAGAATCTTGACACCACAATAAGTGTCTATTTGGTAAAACATTTTTAGGCTTAAAGTTCCATTTGAAATGTTAAAAGTTTTTTTAAACTGTTATAGAAAAATTTAAATATTTAATTTTTTTAAATTTTTTTTTTTTTTAACTTATAGAATATTTAATACAGTTTTTTATATTTATAATCAACGATTAAAAAAAATCCTGAAAATGCTTAGATGCTGATAATCACTGGTACTGTAAGAAAATAGTCATGATAATAAAGATGATCCATGATCTTGCCAATGTCATAACTAGTGAAGCCATTCAATCAGTCTCGCCCAAATGCCATGAATATGTATATATATATATATAATATTTTGTCCTAATATGATTTCAACTTTTTTCTTGTGTGTATCAATAGGAAATAATCCTGCATCTACAGAATGGAAAAAAACTATAACCAGATGCTAAAAGTGTGTTCCAAACGAGTTTCCCTTACAAATCGTCGTTGCTTATAACAGGTACTTTCTCATATACAGAACTTTCTCTGAATCTTCTGGGAACAATGCAACGGCCACCGAATCTCTGCTGCAAGAAAATTACGACAGCAAATAGCAGACCACCACAAGGGATTATGATATTCCAAGCAGTGGAATAAAAGTCCATTCTATGGTTTGCATAAATGTAGGATAAATCAAGGTACCATGCAGAACTGTGGGCCCTGAAAAGATCGTAGGCATGAGGCAGAAGACGAACCATGGTTGTTCCAATGTAAAAGAAAGGGATCAGAGCTTTTTCTCCCGAGTGCAGGAAGAGGTTGAAGAGTATTTGTGGGAGCAGAAAACCATCCAGAACTAAACCTGCGTAAGACTTGAGGTCCTCCCAACGAGAATGCTGCTGTAAAGAAAATCGCTGAAGAGGATGGACTACGTATGTCTTACGGTGTGGATGTAAAATTGCCCTGTATAAGTTGTGCTGATGGGGCACAAACCAAGCAATCAATGCACCGACCATATACAATGGTAAAGTCACATAAAGAACCTTCACTTCAGAAGCCCAAAAACACTTCTGGCTCCCATCTTCCTGTCTTGCAGACCAGGTCTGTTGGAGAAGACGTAACTGCAAGAGGAAAGCTACCATGGTTACCACCCTGACAATTACTTCATTTACTTCAAGCCATCCACCACTCCCAATAAAAAGAGTCTGCTGGCTATGGTTTGCCACAAACAATGCTTCAAAGTTTAGTAGCAGAGGAATCATGTGTCCCATGGTAAGAATGACAAGCATCACAATGGAAATGAATGGAAGCACATTTGGGTGTTTTTTCACATAAAAGAGCTGTAAGCCAATAAATACACATGCAAGAGTATTGGAAATAAGAACCATTGT
This sequence comes from Ziziphus jujuba, assembly GCF_031755915.1. Taxonomy (NCBI): domain Eukaryota; kingdom Viridiplantae; phylum Streptophyta; class Magnoliopsida; order Rosales; family Rhamnaceae; genus Ziziphus; species Ziziphus jujuba. Next base: position 22,635,372 of record NC_083379.1, read on the forward strand.
GATCTCCAAGTCCATTCTCCAAATGGATGCTTTAGCTTGTCTAGTGTAAAGTGAATTAGAAGACAACTCAAGACGTCCAAAATAAAGAGGGTCAGACTTTCCTCTTGTACTCTGAATACTTCCTTTGACATTTTTGCCACCGTTGCCATTCAATGGAGAAAACTGAATGTTGACAATAATCTCACAGTCCAATGTATCATTTTTAACTAAGTTCTGAATTTTTGATCTAAGACGCCGACATCCTATCATGCACAAGACACCAGTATCCCTATCATATGTTCCTTCAGCAGAAATTTCAACTGCTTTAGACAGAGAACTATCATGACTGAATTTGAAATCAGGTGGTGGAGTGAAGCTCATCTTGTAGCTAATGTTGTGTATGCTGCTAAGGCGGCTGTTCAGCTTAACTGAAGGATCTGTTTTTCTGATCTCTGACGACACAGATTGATGTCCAAAATACCGTCTTTGATAAAACCAGCTTTGATGAAGCTCATCACCCACATAAAGTGGGGTTGAATAACCCCATGCTACTTGTCCTTTACCATTTCTCACTGACATGTCAAATCTCATGTCCAAGGAATGCTCATTAGGATATGTCTTTCCCTTGCCACCAGCAGGATTCTTTCTCGCACAAGTTTTCTTGGGGGTGTCAACCGAGTTATCATACTCATACTTGAAATCTAACATCCCCATTAACATTTCACCAGAATTCTGAAACCCAATTTTACGAATATAACCTGAGCTATTTACCACATTGTTGCTCCAAATCTGCCCTACAACAGTACTCCTGTTTCGTAGAGACAAACTTGCAGGAAATCTTAAGCTAAACTTAACTGAGCAATCTCCAACAGAAGCATTAGTTAATTCCGTAAAAGTAAGGATTCGGCAGGCAATACCACACAGTTGATTCTCCTTCTCATCCCAAGCTCCCTCAGCAATGAATGTAGTGCTGGGTACAAAAGGAAATTTGACACCACCACTGTAATTGGTGTTAGGAAAACCCAATAGCATCTGCATTTTACTCGCATCTGTACATCGAGTCTTATAATAAAACATCAAATCAGGAACATATCCAGCACTCCCACCAACAGGATTGCAACTTACACCATCACAATCACTACCATATTCCAGTTCAAATCTTTCTACTAGGTTACCAAGAATTGAACACAGAGGATAAGACTCATTCAGAGATAAACTTTTTCCACCATATCCACTTATACACCCATTGTCGTTTTCTTTCTTCATCAATGTGTATTCGTAACTCAAATTCTGAGACAATGCCAACAAAGAAATTGGCTCGAAATAGTACGGATTATGCTTGACATTCAAACTCTCTAACGTACCAGTAATCAGACTACTGTAAATACTCGAATTTCGAGGATAATTAAGCTTTAGAACAACACTGAGAGACTTTGCGTTACCTGTAAAATAAACCGAGCCCGATCCGACCATACAAAGCTTTCCAGAAGATTCTGACCAAAACCCATTTAGCGTAAAGCCCAAGATGCCTTTCCTCGTTGGAAATCTGGGACCCCGGTAGTGAATCATACGCAACCGGCGGTTCGTGGAGTTCAAGGAGACATACACCGATCGGTCGCGAAGATGCAAGTTCGCTCTGACTTCGTATATACCATCGGCGACGGTTTTGCGCAGAAATATGGGACGGAAAGTTACAGATTTGGGGTCGCTGAATCCGACGGAAAGTTCGGTTTTTTTGAAGAGTGGATCGCCTCCGGTGAAGTAACCGGTTCGGAACCGGAGGGATTCTATTGCCAAGCCATTGGCGTATGAGGTGCTGGAGGGAGAGGACGATTGGGGGACAATGTGATTGCAGTTTTGGGCGTATAAGGCTTCTGAGTCCGAAGCCGAGATGGTAAAGGAGGCGGAGAGTCTGGGGATGAGATTGAGGCAGCAGAAGAAGAAGAGCAAGAGGGTGAACGTAGAATTATGGGTTCTCGACGGTCTTACATGGAAAACCGTGAATTTCCCAATTCTAGATTTGTGCAATGGAGCCGAAGTAGATGAAGAAATGGACTCCATTGCTGTGGCTGAAAGCGCCGACCAAAAGAAATTTTCTGCATACGGATTTTTAACTTGTCAATGCGTATCTCAGAGGGCGTGTTTGTTTCGGTCTCAGATTATTAGGAGTGGTTTTCCAGTAATGGGAAAAAGTCAATACCGTGCTGGGTCATATTACTTTATATGTAGCTCAGAAAGAGTTGGGAGTTCGAATGAGTTTCCAAAACCAGAATCCTTTCCAATAATATTTATTTATTTATTTATTTTTATGTATTTTTTTTTAAATAATTCTTCTAATTTATAAACTATTAAAATTTTTTTTTCTGCATAATTTTCATATTTTTACATACAAATAGAGTACTCTATCATTAAAATTACCAGCTTTATCTATTTTTATGTGTTTTGGATATTTTTTTGTTTTTGAAAACGACCACATTACGCATCAACAATTGAAAATAACATATATATTTTTTTTAATAGCCATTTATGGACAAAAGTTGTTCTTTGGTTAAAATTGAAAAGCAACAAATATTTTTTCACTTTCCATTTTTCCCCCTTTCTCATACGTTTCGATTCTTATCTTCATCTTTCTCACAAAGTTTCTTTTTTTTTTTTTTTTTATTATCTTACTCTATTTTCTCTTGTATTTTTTTATTTTTGAAATTAAACTCAGATAAATATTTTTCTCTTTTTTCTTTCTCTTTATGCTCAAACATATGTTAATTGAATTTTTATTTTTTTCAAGGATTCTTTTAGATGGATATGTAATAAATTAGTTTATAAGATGTTATATTTAAATGTAAAGGTATTTAAGTTACATATGATGTGCTAAATATGAGAAAAAATTTGTAGATTCGCAAATTCACCAAATTAGTAAAATCATAGGAAAATGGGTGAAAAAGATAAATTTCCGCTACTTTCTATTAGTTTGTCAGTTTTTACTAATTTTCCGTTCTTTTCCACCAATTCTCTGTAGAAAAAGATTAGATTTAGCTAAAAGAAATAGAATCAATTTTTTTAAGACTGTTAATATGTTTGCTTAGTATTATGTATATTTTCATAAATTTATTAATTTAGTTTACTATTATTCATTTAATTTTGTAATAAAATGAAAGATAAGGATATTGTAATTGCAGTTTTATACGATGGAACATCACATTGATGAAAAATGATGGTGATCTTTGAGAGTATAAAGATGGTCAAAATAGAATGGTTTCTACCGGCAAAATATGCACAAAATTAGAATTAAAAGATGAGATTTTCAATTCTATTATAAAAGACCGAAATGAATATTTGCTAAAGTTAAAATGAATATATGAAAAATGTGTTCAAAAGTTGGACCCTACAGAAATATGAAATGATAGGGATATGAAGTGCTTCCTTCAAGAAGTGAGGAATTGAGAAATGACTATGATGCAACCCTCCTATCCAATAAAATTGAAGATTCAGCTCATGGGAACTATAAGTCTATAAGTATTTGTTACTTACCTCGATTGCAAAAGGAGACTAATTGACAATGCATCATAACGAAGTTTTGTATATGAATCACCATTAAGATATTCAAGCTTGTTTGGTCATGGGTTAACAAAAAACTGTTTTTAGTTTTTGAAAACTATGGAACAAAGTTTCAACTACTTGACCAAGAAAGGAGCATTTGTAGATTTTCGGTTGATTTGTTTTTGCTTTGTTAATTGGTTGCTATTTCTTTTTTTTTTTTCTATTGTTCTTTTTCTTGTAAAAATATCTTGTTACCATCGAGAGAAACCATAATAATGTAAGTGCTAATTAATTTAGCTTATAATCTGCTTTCTGCCTTCGTTACTTAAGAGTATATATTCAAGTAGCCTTCATTCCTTAGACTAGATATTCAAATATCCTCAATACTTTCCTATATTACAAGTCATAAAATACATATGGCAAAATCAGAGATTTTTAGCAAAAATCAAGTTAAGACTAAAGAATAAATTTATCAAGTATCAAATGATGAATGTATTTCTATCATTTTGCACAGCCAGTGACACCATTTTGTCATGGTAAGAATTTCTTTAAAAATATATGGATTTAAAATAAATAAATAAATAAATAACCTAAACTGTAGTTTATCAATAATGCTATACTTACTAAACCATAGCATCATCTTAGTTCCTTTGTTTATATTTGTTTTTCCAAGTTCAAAATGCATGTAATACAAATCGTTAACTCAATCAATATGTGAGTTGCTTTTTTTTTTCTTTTTTTTTTTTTTTTTGGGAGGGTGGGGGGAACAATTCAATTTTGCATGCAGATTCTAGTTGATTTCCGAAAAGAGAGAACTTTTTTCCGATAGAAGCAAAATTTTCTAGATGCCATAGCAAGAGAGGTCATCTCAATTGACAAAAGCATTAGCAAATGAAAAAGTATGCCTCAAGAAAAGTTGAAAACACAGATCTCTCTCACTCGCACACATAAATCACACAGACAAAAGTTACACAAAAAAGGAAGTTATATATATATATACACATATATGGGGCATGTGCATTGATGCATTTAGTTTAGTTGTTGCTACATTGATGCCTTATCTATCATCAAGTTTATAGTAGCTTTATCCAGTTTTAGCTATAACGAGCTAGCTAGCTAGGCTTCTTTCCCTTCAAACTTTCTATATATATCTAGATTATTTGTAGAAAAGGCTATAGTACATGATCATACTCTACTATATTCTAATATAGGACATTGCCACTATGTTGGAGCTAATTCAGACATTGAAATACGTGAGCTTGATCGGAATATTCCAACCAAGCAGTAAAGACAAATGCATAAAGTATATCAGACTCATATAGTTTGGTTTCAGTACATATTTCCAAAACACAGTTTTATTAGAGAGGTAGGCTATTCTTGATAAGCTTTCTACACCAATAGGTATCCTAAATATGAAAACCATGTTCACACACACACACACACACATACACACATACACACACACACACACATACACACATACACACATACACACACACACACACACATACACACATACACACACACACACACACACACATATATATATATATACAGTCCGTCTATGGTGCGGATGGTCCTCATGCGGACCACAGTATTGGTGACAGTTTTTCATAGTATTGGTGACGATTTTCTAAAAAATCATCGTTAATACTACGAAAAACCGTCACTAATACTGCGGTCCTCATGCGGACCGTCCTCACCATAGAATTTCTATATATATATATATATATATTTATGTAGAGTACCAAAATACAACATTAATATAGATGTAATATCTATAGTTTAGAAATTCAAATTAAGCATAAAATGGAAGAGGAATTCAAGCTTTTCAATCCTATCAATCTAATTACATGTACACTCTCCATGAAAATGCTAATACCAAAAACAATTTCATCAACACAAGCGGTGGCATTTTTAGTTATTTCCATTAATAAATTTTTTCAACTTCTTTGTTAGATCCGCAAAGTATGTTGTTTAGACTCACATATCATACATCAAATCTATATATTCAAAACATGCATAAGTCCATGAAAATTAGAAATTAAAAATTAAAAAGTGCAGCTAAAAAGTTCATGATATTTCATCCAGTTTTTGGATTGTATGTACTTTTATTTCTTTAATATATATTTGTATATATATATATATATACAATTTCTTATTAAATGCATAAATGGTAAACAGTGTGCTCAATGTCCTAGATTGCAAAGCATTTACAGAGATTCACATGATAATTAGACAAATAAATAAAATTTCAAGATGTAGCCAACCAGACCAATAAGCAACTTCCTTTATTAAATTCAAAAATCCATAACATCAAATTTGAAAAGGACCAATATTTTCCTACGTCAAAAAAGTATTCAATAATTTCGTTACTGAGGCAACCAAAAAAAAAAAAATATATATATATAGAATGGTTATAATTCATATTTCATTTTTGTTTCCCAATTAAGAAAAATAAAAACAAAAGCAAATAAGAAATAGAGTTTTATGGCCATCACCAGCATCAGCAAAGCTGTAGACGAAACCAGGCTACTTAATCAATAAACTAAACGTGCCAAGTGAATAATTACAATCTCCAAATAAAGGATTTAGAAACCCTGTACTACATAAGATTCAAACTTTAGAATGGAACTTTCTTAAACAACTTGATAGAGTTGATGATATATTGACCTAAGAAGTCTAAGTGGCTTAAACCTTATCATGTTTGCCTAGAACAGGATCATAAGCAACTAGCTTGAATTGCAATTTTGAGTGTTGGTGATTCACCTTACGAAAATGCTTTTAGTCTTATTCTAAACCAATCACCAACTACCATGTGATGAATGAAATTAATGCTATAAGGAAAAATAGTCTTTAATAAATGGAAACAAACATGTTGGATCCATGTTTAGCATGTAATGCAATGGCCAAAGTTGGAAAAAAAGAGAAAAATTACATCAGAACAGAGTATTCGCCTATATTACATATCGTGGCATGTATTCTGCAAGTTTAGTGGCCAACGCCACGTACTTCGACACTGACTGGTCCCATTGAGCTGCTCGATCCGTTATTTACTCCTCCGATGCTGGAAAAAAATTGACATTATTAACAAAACTAATATATTTATATATTTCTTCATTAAAATAAAAATAAATAAAAAAGAGCCTGGGCAGATCCAAGCATGAAGGTCATCAATTATTGAGAGGTCAAAATGGGAGTGGAACCAAGTCCCTTCGATGAAGATGGGTTTGGTGGCGTCTTTAGGTTGGACCTTCAAAATGCGAGGACGACAGCCATGCATGTATGGGTAAAATAATGAACAGTTGAGACATTATGAAAATCAAGTCACCACGTGCGATACTCAAAGTTATTCAAAGGTATACATCATCAATATGCTACATGTCATGAAAAAGTATTATAATGGCAACAAAGTCTCAATAAAGGAGGTTAGTTCAGTATGTACAGACAGAATAAAAGTCATCCGAGATAACTCCTCAAGATCTGAGATAATTCAGATCCGACATCCGACATAAAGTTTGACTAATGAAGATAAAAGACACAAGTCAAACTATCTTTGAATAAATATGGGGATTCTATTAACAAGACCTTGAAGACCAGGAGTCAAATGGGTAAAGTAACCACCAAGATTCTCTTCGGAAGGAAACCAATTCAAAATTGAATCGAGTCAACAAAACCCCCAAAATCCTCCTAGGATCCTGCTATCCTACATATTCAAACTTAAATTACTATAAAAAGACACAAAGGCATCTCGTTCCAAGGTATGAAAAATCAACTAAGTAGTTCAGTGTCTGACTTGAGCATGGGAATGCCTTTGGCCGGTACCACACCAGTGCCTAGGTGACCTGTCATTCATTCTCTTATCTCGTAGGTGCAAGTATTTTGCTCTAGTTGCCATACCCTTAAGCCTTGTGCCAGTATTTTGCTGAGTTGGAGGCCAGTCAAATTTCGACATCAATAGTTTAATGTGCCAGGTAAGGGCCCGTAAACAAAATTACTATTGTTGAAACTTAAGAATGGCCTCTCAAAATGATCTCCCTAAGTAAGGTGAACAAATCCTTGCTCTACAAAATGAAGTGGAAACCTTACAAACACAAATTCAAGAGGTAGCGGTATGCACGAACAAACTTAGAAGACGAACCAACAACTGATGCAGCAATTGCAACAACTTCTCCCTTTTCCAGGAGTAAGGAGAGAAGAAATGGTAGAAGTGCAGCAAAAGGACATAAGTTAAGACAAGTCGCCTCTATATAGGCTATCAAAATCCCAACCGCTCCGCAATATAGCTTTGAAGAGTCACAATGACAAGGAACGTAAAAGGAGACATGGCCAAGAATAGAGGACTTTAAAATTAAAGAAACCACCTTAGGAAGATGTTAAAGAAGATTTGAGAGAAATTGTACAGGAAGAAGTCAAAAGGCAAAAAGGGGTAACCCAATTTGACCAACGATGGGTCTACATATGCCATTTGTCAAATGGATAATTGAGATGAATTTGCCGTCCCGCTTTGTCCCTCCGAAGTTTGACCTATATGAATGTACATCCAACCCAATGGACCATCTGACTTAGTATCATCATGCTATATTCCCTCTTGGACTACCTCATGATAGGAGAGAGGCTATAATGTGCAAGATTTTTGCTATAAGTCTTAAGGGAGCAGCTCTTACTTGGTTTGACAGTCTCAAACCAGAATCGATTCACTCCTTCAAAGAGCTGGTGAACCATTTTGGTGCACATTTTGCTTCTAGCATGAAAGTGAAAAGAGAAGCAAATCATCTTTTCACCATCACTCAAGGAAGAAATGAATCTTTGAAAGCTTGCACGCAAAGATTCAATAAGGAGAAAGTCAGCATCTTAGATTGCAATGAGTCGATCGCAATTGAAGCATTCAGGAAAGGGCTACTAAGAGAGAATCATTTGTACGAGTCACTCACAAAAAGGCTTCCTGAAATGATGTTAGAAGTCATGTCTCAGGCGGTGAAGTACATCAACCTGGAAGAAGATCGAAAGATGGAAAAAAGAGATACAGCCAGAAACATCAAGAAAGACAAACTCATTATAGAGGTAAATAGGACTATACCTCAGCAGAAGCTCGTTCGACCCCTTCGGCCTCAGACAAAAGTAACAAAGGCCGACAGAAGAAAACAAGATGAGATTAGTGATCCTTTTAAATACTATTCTCTTATGATCTCCCTTAAACGTAAAGTGGCCAAAGAAAATGACAACAAATCCATGTCACCGGGACACAGGGAAGTTTTATGCTTTTTACAATGATTATGGTCACCTCATTGCAGAGTGCAGGCAGTTGAAGTGGGAAATCAAAGCATTAATCAAAAGAGGGCTTTTGAAAGAGTTCATACCAAAAGGGAAAAAGCCAGACATAGAGGAAGAAGAACCTCAGAACAAATATGATAACATCATAAATAGCATACATGGTGATTTTGCTTGTGGAGGAGCCTTGATGAGAGAAAGAGAAAAACATATCAAGTTAGCACAAGTAATATCGGTAAGTACCCCTAACCAAAAAAATCCTAAGTTAGAATCGACCCCTTTGATTGTATTCTCAGATCATGACATGAAGGGATTGCACATGCCACATGATGACGCATTGATCATCAAGACGGATATAGTAAACAAATGGATCTTAAGGATCCTAGTAGATAGTGGTAACTCGATCAATGTCAGTTTCTTGTCAATGCTAAACAAAATGAAGTGGAATAGTGACAATATAGAGAAATTCAATGCCATGAATCTTGTGAGATTCAATGGCGAGACAAGCCGAGTTATGGGAAAGATAATCGTACCCATCCTGACAAAGGTAAAATGGTGCCTTCCAAGATGATGGTGACTGATGCAGACTCCGCCTACAATGCTATCTTAGGTAGGCCTTAGATCCATTCCATGGGGGCTGTGCCATCTTTATATCATCAGGTTATGAAATTCCTCATTGGAGATCAAGTTGTGATCGTGAAGAATGACCAAGTTAGTGCTCAAAATTGCTATGTGGCAATCATGAAAGGAAAAACTTACAGAGATAAATATTAAACCGTTATAGAAATAGCTTTGGGTGAGAAGAAGCCGAACCAAAAGGTTAGAATCGGTGCCAAATTTTCTAAAGAAATGAAGGAATGATTTCTACAATTTCTTAGAGAAAGAAAGCATTACTTCTTGTGGGATGTTTCAGACATGGAAGAAATAAACCCGGAGACAATCACACACCAACTAAATGTAGATCTAAATCACAAGCTAGTAAAACAAAAAAGAAGGAAATTCGCACCCAAAAGACGTTGAGTCATCAACGAAGAAATACAGGGACTCATTCATGTAGTACACTACTCAGAGTGGCTCGTAAATGTGGTGCTAGTGATGAAGAAGAATGGAAAACCATGGGTCTGGATCGATTTTATAGACCTAAACAAAGCTTGCCCGAAGGATAGCTTTTCTCTCCTAATGATTGAAACCTTGGTGGATGTAACAACTGGACACGAGATGTTAAGTTTTTCGGATGCATACTCAGGATATAACCAAATCCTAATGTATCTAGAAGATCAAGAAAAGACCTCATTCATGACCAATCGAGGAATATATTGTTACAAGGTAATGCCCTTCGGGCTAAAAAATGTAAGGACAAATCATCAGAGGTTAGTAAACAAAATGTTTAAAGATTAGATCGGGAAAACGATGGAAGTCTATATAGATGACATGCTCGTAAAGTCAACAAAAGCAGAGGATTATCTATATCATTTAAGACAAACTTTCGATGTATTGGAGAAATACAGGATGAAATTAAACCCAACAAAGTATACTTTTAGAGTTCCAGTGGGAATGTTCCTTGGACATATAGTAACTCAAAAGGGAATCAAAGCAAACCCAAGTCAAATCAAAGCCTTGATTGACATGCCTTCTCCTCAAACTAAAAAAGAGGTAATGAAGCTAAATGGTAGAATCACAGCTTTAAGATGATTCATATCAAGGTCCTCAGACAAAAGCTACAAATTCTTCAACATTCTTAAAGGATGTAAAGATTTTGTTTGGACCGACGAATGTGAAACAACGTTTAAAGAGCTAAAGGCGTACCTCGGTTCACCTCCCCTTTTGGTAAAACCAAATCCCTAAGATGTACTTCAATTGTATCTTACAGTGTCGGACAAGGCGGTCAGTTCAATTTTAACAAAAACTGAAGGAAGAAGACAGCATCCAATTTTCTATGTAAATAAAATTTTGTTATATGCTGAAACCAGATACACAAATATGGAAAAACTAGTTTTGACACTAGTAGTAACAGCCTGAAAAATCAAGCCGTATTTTCAGAGCAACAAAGTAGAGGTTGTATCCTCATATCCCATATGATCTCTATTACACAAACCTGATCTAACAGGAAGAGTGGCAATCTAGACAGCGGAGCTAGCTGATCATGGAATTGAGTACATCCCAAGGTCAGCCATCAAATCCCAAGTACTAGCAGATTTTATAGCTGAATTTGCAACATCGGAAGCTGAGTCACAAGAAAGACCCGCACAAGGAAGCACTGAATCATAGAATTTGTTGTTGATGGATCTTCAAACAAAAGAGGCTCAGGAGCAGGAATTCTTCTAAAATCTCCAACTGGAAAACTTGTCGAACATTCTCTTCAATTTGGTTTTCAAGCCTTGAACAATGAGTCAGAGTATGAGGCATTGATTGCAAGATTAAATCTAACCAATAAATTCAAAGTGAGAAACTAAAGATACACAGATTCGGCACTTGTAAAAACCAGGTGAGTGGAAACTTCATGGCAACTAACCCAGTAATAGCGGCTTATTTATAGAAGGTGAAGCAGCTGCTTGGAAGATTTGAAGAAGCCGAAATAAAACAACTGCCAAGAGATGAAAATAGTCATGCAGATGCTTTGGCAAACATAGCTTCCTCAATCAAGTTTGATCAGAAAAGGACCATCCTAATAGGATATCTTCCAAGTAAAAGTATAGCTGAAGAAGAAAACCTCTCGGTTCACGAACAAGTCGATGAGGAAAGTTGGATGACTCCAATTATAGAGTACATAAACAATGGCATTCAGCCATCGGACAAGTCTGAAGCAAGGAAATTGAGAATTAAGTAAGCCAAATATTCTCAAGGGAGAATTCTATCGGAGATCGTGTCAAGGGCCTTTACTAAAGTCTTTGGGACCAACTGCAGCCTTAAAAGTCATGGTCGAGGTACATGAAGGTCACTGTGGCAATCATTTTAGAGGAAGAGCGCTATCTCGAAAAATAATGCTACACGGATTCTATTGACCAACTCTAATGAAAGACTATGATAGGTATGTAAGAGAATGTGACAAATGTCAAAGGTTTGCACCCTTATACCACATGCCAGCAAACGAACTTACAAGTGTATCAAGTCCTTGGCCTTTCATATAGTGGGAGTTTGATATCATAGGACCATTCCCTATGGTTTCAAGACAAAGGAGATTCATCATTGTAGCAACCGACTATTTCTCTAAATGGATTGAAGCTGAGGTATATCCGAAAGTTAAAGAGTTGCATCTAACAAATTTCGTGTGGAAGTTCATCATATACGGATTTGGATTGCTAAGGGTAATAATTTCAAACAGTGGGCCCCAGTTCATCAGCAAAGGATTTAGAAAGTTTTGCAACGAATGGAAGATAGAGCTCCGATATTATTCGCCAAGACATCCACAGGGGAATGGCCAGGCCGAAGCATCGAACAAGAGTATATTAAATACTCTAAAAAAGTGACTCAAGGACTCGAAAGATTTATGGGCCAAAGAACTTCAAGGGGTCCTTTAGGCTTATAGAACAACCATACATGTAACAACAAACCAAAGTCCATTCTCTCTCGTCTATGGAGCCGAAGCAATCACACCAACCGAGATATCAAAAAGAAATTTATGCACAAAGGGAAACCTCAGACACCATAATGACCAGATGATGAACCAGGCACTTAAGAAGCTGAAGAGATAAGAGAAGCTACACCTGTCAGACTCTCCCAATATCAGCAAATAGTAGCAGAGCATTATAACTCAACGGTCAAGCCTCTGACTTTTTAAGTTGGTGAATTAATCCTCAGAAAAGTTTTTCTAGGATAAAAGGAGCACAATTTGGAAAAACTTGGGCCGAACTAGGAAGGACCCTATAAAGTTATCTCAGTAGCTCGGCCAGGAACATACAAAATTCAGAACCTGAAAGGCAAAACTTTTTCGAGAAACTGGCATTCAAAAAATCTATGGATTTACCACTCAACTTCTTTTTTCTGAAGATCAAGCACCATAAATTGTAAACGATGTATTTACATTATGATAAATTTTGTATTACATTTGTTAAAGCAATAAAAGCAACAGAGTTCTTTCAAAAGACACAACAGAAGCATTGAAATAAAAAGGATTTTATTTATTTTCAATAAAATTTACCAAAGCAAAGCTACAAAACCCAAAGCACTGGGTATACATTGGGTAAATTTATTCGATATACATATATATATATATATATATAAAAACATATATCTAGGATCAGCGGCTTTCATAGCTTTCCTCTTCGGACGACGTTTCTTCTACGACTCTTAAGATTCCATTAGACAAGAAGGGGCTTTCTTGGATCAGCAGTTTTCATCTTCTGAGGGATTTCTCCTCTGAAGAAAGACTCCACCTCTCTTTCTTCCTTATCTTCTCAGACGATCAAAAATATTCCTCTAGAACAACTATGAACACTGGGAAATATTTTGAAGATATGACTACCTCACAAATTCCATCAATAGTCATGCTGCAATTCAAGAGGTAGTCGGGTGGTTTCACAATATAGGAAAAGTGTGGATAATTTCATTGATTTGGAGATGAAATCATCCACACTTCCTACTGCAATATTAGACCACCTAAGAAAATCGAGGACTCTATTACAAGCCCTCGACCATTGAGATCAACATTTCCAATACCATATGGCTATCATCGAGAGAATAAGATCATCAATGCCAGCATCCTTCAAACATTTCCACTCTTCAGTGAAAACGTAGAAGATACTGGCAATGATGATCCGATTGCCTAGTTGAGCTAAAAAAAACCAGAGCAACAATCTTTCTAACATAATGAGGGAAGAAAGAGAAGAAGAAAGAATGAAGAAGATAGATGTTATCTTAACATGCGCCTTGGGAATAGGGAAATAAATCGAGACATACATGTAAGTGAAACCTTTTGTATTCTAATTTACTCGCATCTTTTCATATCTAAGATAATCATATCCATCGTCATAATTATCTCAAATTATGATTAATAAAATTAAATGATCTTCGAAAATCAAAATGTCACGATGTTATCAAGAAAGATGTGGAACATCACATGTAAGGAACGTTTGACCTAAAAAAAATTTGAGCCTCCACATAAAAGCTTCAAACTAGTCTCAGACTAGAGATAGCTCAGCATGTATGCACCAAGTGAGAAATAGTTTGGTCCATGTCGAGTTAAACCTTCAAGCTAGTCTTAGACTTGATCGACTAAAGATAGCTACCCAGTGAGAGTGCCGGATTAAAGCGACAAGCAGTCTCAGACTAAATAGTAAAAAAGCTCGATTGGTATGCAACCCAAAGGGTTTAACCAGACATAACTGAGCAGTAAAAGAGTTACAACATATGTCCCACAGAAAGGACAAGTAACCAAACATAAACGAAACAAAATGTTGAAGAATAACATTACGTAAATCACCTTTTCCAAGTCGAGGCATACAAATTATTAGGTTTAAACCTCGCCAAACAGAAGGGTGAAAATGGTAAATGTATGGCTACAAGTTAAAGATAAGAGATTGTTTTTATATCGATCTTCTGACTTAAGGATTGGAAGACTCGAAGTTGGAGTATAATATAGCGACATAGATAAGATCATAACAAGATATCAAATCCAATTCATTTTCAACAACATGAAGTTTTATTCCATTTATGAATAAATCAATTGCAAAATAAGCTCGGACACTCAATTACAATAGTAAACTTGAGTACTTCGTAAGAGCTACAAATCTACAAAAGAAAATAGAAAAGCTACAAAAATTGTAGAAACATCGATGCCATACATTGGTGTCAAACAATTTCACCAGCTGCTCAAAATCATCTTTGGAAGTGGAAGGACAAAAGTTTTCCACCCTAAAGTAGATGAATAAATCCACTTCTCAGTTGGAGGATCCTTTCTTTCTGAAGAACCAAAATGCTTAGAACTTTGGAGCCTTTTTCAAAAGATACTCATGAAACTTGAAGAAGGTCCATCCAAAACTGAACCATTGATTTTCAGAAGAACATTACTACAATATTTTTATTATCCAATCAAGATTTGGAGAAGTTATGCAAAAGCAACGACTTGAAAAACACTGTTTTGTTCGAAGACATAAAATGGAAGATCTGGCTCTCATTTTATCATCCAAACAAGCACAAGAGCAAAAGATGGAACCTTTTAGGTTCCACCGCACTTTGTCAAGTCAAAAGCTTGATTGAATAACAAAACAAAAGCCAGTCATTTGATAGGAGGAAGCACGAATTCAATATAGTGCCATGGGCTGTAAATAGACAGCTTAAAGAGGATATCAAATTTCACAGCAGATAGAGAAATTGAGAATTTAAAATTCAAAATCAAGAATTATTCACAAATAAGATAAGGAAAGGTTACAAATTATGTTTATCAACAAACATAATTATCAGAAATATGAATTTGTCCAAATATTAACCCAAAAAAAAAATTTAAGCAGGTTAAGGATTTTCAGCCACAGCTTTAGTGTTCTCATCTTCATCAATCGTAATTGGTGACTTCGGATTTTTGAATTAGAAGGAGACGAGCTAGCATTTGCCATTCCAATATCGGGGTTCGCAGCAAGCTTGGAATCTCCTACAACAACATTGCCACAATTCAGACCCAAAATCTCCTCTTTACTTTCAACATCTAAAAGATTGAAAACAACATCAATTGATAGAGAAGCATCGGGAGACTCATTGGTTTTTTCTTGCAGCGCTTCAGCATTGATTTCTGCTGCTACTGTTTACTCCTTCAAATACCTCTTCAAAGACTCGGATTCAGATTGCCAATTTATCTCTTTCTCCTTCAACCATGGCAAGCTTCTCCTTGGCAGCATTCAATGCAGCTTCAGCCTCACAGTTCTTTTGAGATAAAGACGAGTTTAAAATGGACAACCTTTTCACATTATCTTCCAAAGGTTTAACTCTTTTAGAAGCCATTATGTAGTTTTGAGCCATCAAATAGAGATGAGCAATAGCTTGTTTCATGAGCGCCGTAGTAGAGTTGTTCACCATCCTGTTCTCATCCTCTTGAGGTAGCATTGCAACAGTGGGGTTAAGTAAATCTTGATCTGACTTGCGAAGTAAAAAGCCCTCGGGAAAAGTACTTACAACCTCTCTTCCATTAGACGACTTGGATTTAAAAATCCTTCGGACATCTCCGGCACCTTGATATTTTACTCTCTTCAGAGAAGGAATTTTTTCCCCTTTACTTATAGAAGAACCGACCAAGTCCGCAAAGCCAACAGGGTGATCTGAAGATGTAACTTGAGCTTTATCAGTAGCTCGAGAAGCCATGAAATCAGCCTGACACTTCTCACGTGAAACTTTGTCAATGTGAGGCATCTTGGGAGCTTCTTTCCTTTTCTGTGTTTTTGCTTTCTTAGCTTCCCTTATCCTCTGGAGCCTGGACAGGTCCATATCAGCCACAGTTCTTCCACTAGCCATATAGAGACCAGCTTTTTCAAAGTTCTCGGTGGTAAGAAATGTGGGCAAGTAGAGACTTTCTACTGTTGTCAGCTAAATTGAAGCTGCGATATGTTCCTCAGAATATTCTGAAGGAGTGTTTAAATCAGGATCTACAAAAGAGAAAACAAGTGATTAAAACCAAGCAAGAAGTGTTTATGTCTGCACAAGGACACAAATAATGAAAAGCTCACCAAATGAAAATTCCAAGCTGTCCGAACCGACCTTGAATTTAGGACTTCACAACCCGCTTCACCTGAAACAAAGAAGTATTTTTTTTCTTCCAATACTTATCACCAAAAGAAGTTTCTGTGAATAGTTTCTTATTTCGGTGAGCATGCAAGATGTATCGGTGATAGTCCTAAGAATTCTCTCTAACCTCATACCACATCAATAGAGTGTTTACATTGAGTTTGATGTTATAGAGATTTATCAAGATTTGGGTATCCAGGAGAATGCGCCATGTGTTAGGCATTAGTTGACTAGGGACAAGATTGAAATACAAAAGAAACTCCCTTATGAAAGGAGGTAGGGGAAAAGTGAAGCCCAAAGTCAAGGAAATATTCATACATACAAACATACCTAGCTCGGTATGAAGGCGCACGGTCACTACCCTCAGCCAGAGATAGCCTAATTGAGTTGGAAATCCTATATTTAGTTCGGATACTATTAAGGTCATCAAAAGATTTATAAATGGTTTTAAAACTAAATGGGTCAGTCTTTTTGCCTTTACCTAAGAGAACAGATTCATATCCTCATCATCTTCCTCAGAAGCAATAGGATCATGAATATGCTTAGTTCTAGTTTCAGCCCGAGAAACATCAAAGTTGTAATAAGAAGAAGAAGGTTCGCTACTACTAGTAGAAGGGTCTTTATACTTGGTAAAATTTTCAGTATTATCCTTAGGAGTTGACATTTCAGCTATAAAAAAAAGACGGATGCACAACGATGAAAAGGAAAAGTTAAACTAAAGGTAATGGCAAGAGAACTATCCTAAAGTCAAAAGAAAATCTTCAAAGACATCAAACGCAGACGCTATATGACAAGGAAAAGAAGTGAACACCAGAGGACCCACACCAAATCTTCTATGAATGGAACTATTTCAAGAAAATAATAAAGAAGATTTTTCTAGGGCTCCACAGGACATTGAGGTAAGAAAAACCCTTTTATATCCTCAACAAAAGATGGTAACCGTTCGTTTTGAATCCAACGATTCAGATTTAAAATGCCTTTTCCAAGGAAATTGAAAAGACGTATCTTGAACACATGTCGAACACACAAGAACTGTAAAGGTGAAAAGGCTCCAATAAACAAGGCATTTTAATTCAGGTTACAACTCTTCCAAGTGAAGCAACCAATCACTCGCAATAGTTTGTTGGGGGGGGGGGGGGGGGGAAGGGGGCTAACTGTATGGGTAAAATAATGAACAGTTGACACATCATGAAAATCAAGTCGCCACATGCGATTATCAAAGTCATCCGAGATAACGGCAACAAACATCATTAGTATGTTACATGTCATCAAAAAGTGTTATAACGGCAACAAAGATTATAACGGCAACAAAGCCTCGATAAACGAGGTTAGTTCAGTATGTATAGATAGAATAAAAGTCATCCGAGATAACTCCTCAAGATCTGAGATAATTTAGATCCAACGTCCGACATAAATATTGATCCTGAAGATAAAAGACACAAGTCAAACTACTTTTTGAATAAATATGGGGATTTTGATGCTGAAGAGTCAAACGGGTAAAGCAACAACCAAGATTTTCTTAAGAAGGAAATCAACTCAAAATTGAATAAAGTCAACAGAACCCCCAAAATCCTCCTAGGATCATGCTATCCTACATATTCAAACTCAAATTGCTATAAAAAGAGACAAAGGCATCCCGTTCCAAGATATGAAAAATCAACCAACACTAAAAACTTCAACTTCTATAGTTCAGCATCTGACTAGAGCGTCGAAGTGCCTTTGGCCGATACCACACCAGTGCCCAGGTGACCTGTCATTCATTCTCTTATCTCGTAGGTGCAAGCATTTTGCTTCAGTTTCCATATTCTCAACCCCTGTGTCAATATTTTGCTGAGTTGGAGGCCAGCCAAATATGACATCAACAGTACAAGATTGCCTCTGGCTCTTGGTGGGATGATGACGATGCAAGGATGATGGTGTGGGACGACGGCGATGCAAGGATGACAATGATGTTGTGAGAAGGCTTTGCGTCTAGGTGGCTCTTAATCAAACAGCTTTTGAGATTGGACGACGATGAGTTAGCAGCGACTGCATGAAGGACAAGCAGCGACGATGATGGCAATGAAGAGAAGAACGACGAACGACGATGGATAAGATTTGGGTTCTTATTGACGAATGACAATGAGTTTTTCAAAAAATAAAACAATATAAACCCTAACCTAAACATTTTGAAAGGGAAAGTAGAAAAAAAAATTAAAAAATAAATTGTATTGTTGAAGGGTATTTTGGTCTGTATTTGTAAAATGGTGGCTTTTTTTAAAAATATATATATATATATATATATATATATTTCAATTGTTGATTTGTAGAGTGATCATTTTTCCAAAAAAAAAAAAAAAACTTCCTTTTTTTTTGTTTTTATTTTCTAAACATTCAACAATTAAAAAAGCAGCATTCACCATTTTTCACCATTTTTGTCTCTGTTTGCTATTCTACATATCAATGTTTTTAATTATTATTACTTTTTTATATTGGAAATAAAGGATCCAAACATGATTATCATCCAAAAAAATATATTTTATCATTAACTATCCATCCAGGATATTTTTCAATTATTATTGGTGAAAATTTGAAGAAGTTTGATGTTATTTTCATGTTATAATAGGAAGTTATATCTTATTTATCAAAATATTCCATGTCTCATTCAAAAAAAAAAAAAGGGGGTTGGGTATATCGAACATTTTTTTTTTAACAAAGAAAAGAAAGAAAGAAGTACAGAGAAGAAAAAAGAAACCCACTATTTCGTTCTTCCTAAAATAAATTCCTAATTTATCTTTTAAAAGGCAAACAAGATTGACATGGGATTTAAAAATAAATTATTTAACTAATATGAATTTAATTACTTATTAAAATTCAATTGGAGAAAGTAAATTTATAAGAACTCAATCAATTATATTTTTAATTTCAACCTTTAAATTGTTAGTTGACAAAGAAAGTTCTTATAATAAAATGATTAGATCGTTCTCATATAAATATATTTTGAAATGTATGCCATCACCACTAAGTGGATTATCTTGCATATTTATAGAAAGATTATACATATGTATATATAAATTTTATTATGTGGAATATCTGCATGAAAATTTTATGGGAATATCCAAAAAAAAATTGTGGCTTTTTGTGTTATATTGATAACAATTTCTGAAAACTTTCAAGTAAAAAATTGAAGACAATTTTTATAAAAATTATCATCTTCTCAGATATTCGCATGAACTTTCCATGCAGACATCGGCATAGTAGAACAACTCCCTCTATATATATATATATATGCTATGGTGATAGAAGAAGCTCACCATTTGATGAACGCCTAATGCATATCCTTTATTGGATATGCTAGTAAATGAATTAAAACGCATATCCAATAAAAAATATGTGTTAGGTGCTCATCAAATGGTGAACGCCTTCTCTCATCTTAGATAAGCTGTATATATATGTATATATACATACATATATATATATATATATATATAGAGTGAGGTTAAGGTGCGAACCACACTAAAACCAATGTTTTTTAAGAAAAAGTATCAGTTTTGCTGTTATATACACAGAGCAAAGCCGACCATTTTTCTTAAAAGCATCGCTTTGGTGCGGGTCCGCATGCAAACAGACCGCACCATATAATTACCTATACATATGTAGAAAGGAGCTAAATAGTTTGTATACATTATGAAAGTGTTTATTTGTAATCTGGTAGATTAGGATTTATTATTTAGTTTCCTAATATATAGGATCAATTATTGACTGATTACAAATTAGTTACTTTTCTAGTTTGTTGAGATTTCGAGATTCCTATCTTTGTGGGATTCTCCTCTTTTTTCCTAGAATAGTGAACTGGCTACTCTAGCATAAATATTAGGATTGTATTTCTTTATGTTAATGAGAATTTCTCTTCACCAACACTCTCATGGTATCAGAGCTGGCATGAACAGAACCCCTGAGTGAATAATAGCCAACGTGAACAGTACTACATGAATAGTTTTTTCACTTTCCTAGGTAGATTTTTCACTTTCGGGCCTTAATTGTCATTCTCATCATGATCAAACACGGCGTGAATACTCAAATCGATAATCTCTCAGCCAATGTCATCGACAACTCACATTTTCTTGTTACCAGTCACAAACTCAATAGTCACAACTTCCTTCAGTGGTCGCAATCCGTCCTCATGTATGTATCTGGCAGAGGAAAAGATGAATATCTCACTGGAGAGGTTCTTGTTCTGGAGGCAACAAATCTTAAATATCGCATGTGAAAGACTGAAAATCACATGGTTATGTCATGGCTAATAAACTCCATGACCACGGAAGTTGGAGAGAATTTCCTTCTCTACAAAACAGCCAAGGAAATTTAGGATGCGGCTCGTGAAACCTACTTCAGTTTCGAGAATACCTTCGAACTTTTTGAGATTGAAACTTCACTTCATGATTTGCGATAAGGGGAGATGACTATCACTTAATATTTCAACACAATAACCCGGTACTGGCAGCACCTTCTTATGTTTGAAATTTATTCCTAGAAATGTCCTGATGATGCAGCTTTATACGAAAAGATTGTTAATCAAAAGAGAACATTCAAATTTCTCCTTGGTCTCAACAAGGATCTAAACAAAGTAAAGGGGAGAATCATGGGAAGCAAGCCACTGCCTCCCATCCGAGAGGCGTTTGCTGAAGTTAGAAGAGAAGAAAGTAGGAAAAACCTAATGATGACAGAAAATATGAGCTCCCCAGTTGCTGAAGGCTCGAACCTGTATACACACAACTCATCTCAGGATAACAAGTAGAGAAAAGGAAGGCCATGGTGTGACCATTGCAAGAAACCTAGTCACACCAGAGAAACTTGCTGGAAAATACACGGGAAGCCAGCTGATTGGAAGCCGAATCAAGCGCGTTAGGATCGGGACAGCAGTACAAATACTGTCACCACTTCAGACAGCACCAGCACTACTGAAACCAGTCGGTTCAGTAGGAAGCAAATTGAGGTAATGTAGAAACTACTCAGACAAATATCAGTCCCCTCACAATCCGCATCACCCACTGCTGAACAGCATACTAGCACGCTAGTACATCAAGGTACATTTTCCTTTGCTCATATTGCGGAAACCAGGAAATCAAGACCATGGATAGTTGATTCTGGAGCTTTGGATCACATGACTGGGGATACTAATGTCTTTCACAAATTCATTCCATATTCAAGTTTCCTACAATACAAATAGTTGATGGATCACACTCAAGTGGTAGGAATTGGATCCACAAAATTGACAAAGGACCTCCTTCTCTCATCTATCCTTTATGTTCTGAAACTATATTGCAATCTGATTTCTATTAGTAAACTCACTCATGATTTGAATTGTGTGACTAAATTCTATCCAAATCTCTGTGAATTTCAAGTAGAAAATTTGAGGAATGTGATTGGCAGTGCTGAAATGTGTAATGGTCTCTACTTGCTCAAAGGGAACCCTCCTCCACATGGACAAGTTCATTCAAGTTGTGTTTCTGAGTCTGTTTCCAATTCTGTTTCTGTTTCAAATGAGAGTAAAATCATGTTATGGCATTTTCGCCTTGGTCATCCAAATTTTGTGTACCTTGAAAAATTGTTCCCTCATTTATTCATCAATAAAAATTCAAAGTTTTTTCATTGTGAAATATGTCAACTTGCAAAGCATACTCGGCATGTTTATCCTAGCATTCAATATAAGCCTTCACATCCATTCTCCATCATTCACAATGACATTTGGGGACCCTCATAAGTGAAAAATATTAATGGGGCTCGTTGGTTCATATCTTTCATAGATGATCATACTAGAACCACCTAGATATTTCTTATGAAAGAAAAATCTGACACAAGGGAAATCTTCAAATCCTTTTATTCCATGATTCACACCCAATTCAACAGCAAAATTCAGGTTTTTAAAACCGATAATGGCAAGGAGTACTTTACATCAGTTTTGGGTTCCTATCTCTTGGAACAAAGAATTATTCATGTGAGCTCTTATGTTGACACCCCTCAACAAAATGGGATAGCTGAGAGAAAAAACATACACTTACTTAAGGTAGTTAGATCACTTATGTTTACCAAGCATGTGCCTAAACACTTATGGGGGCAAGTCATTCTTACTGCCACCTACCTCATAAATAGAATGCTAAGTCGAGTGCTACAATTTCAGAGACCCTGCCAAGTCCTCCTACAAGCCTTTCCTGATGCCAAATCTTTTTGTTCCGATCTCCCACTCAAATCTTTGGTTGTCCGTCATTTGTTCACATACACCAACAACATCGGACCAAACTTGATCCCAAATCCGTGAAATGCATTTTCCTAGGATATTCCTCTCATAAAAAAGGGTACAAGTGTTACCCACCTGTTACTAGGAACCTGTACGATTCCATGGATGTCACATTCTTTGAACACCAATCTTACTTTTCCAAACTTGTAATTCAGGGGAGAATTCGAGGGAATTTCAGTTTTAGGACATTCTTCAAGATACCCAATTTGTTAGTCCAGCCTCTTTACCCTCTTCCCAGTCTCAAATTCGAATCTCAGTTCCACATCAGGTCAAAATGACACACCATCCGAGTCTCAGTTCCATGAGTCACACAATTTGCCAAATCACACCACTCAAAATGATCTACCCGAGTCCACCCAACCTCAACTTGGTACAAATCATCAGGAACTTCATGTCTATTCTAGGAGGAGATGACCTACTGAGAACGTAGAGAGCATCACTCAAGTCAGAGATTGTCAAGAACCTAAACCAGACCCTCCTGCTTCAGAATTTCACACTGGTATGGATTCTTCAACCTGTAAGCCTCTTGTTCCTTTTGTTGATAATTCTGTTTTGCCTATTGCTGAAAGAAAAGGTGTCCGAACATGTACAAACCACCCTATTGAAAGATATGTGACATATGGGAAATTACTACCATCATATAACGCGTTCATCTCAGCTCTTAATAGTGTGTAGATTTCTAATTCCATTTACGAAGCGTTGAAAAATCCAACATGAAAGCAGGCTGTTGAGGAAGAAATCAGGGCTCCCGAAAGCAATGGAACCTAGACTCTTATAGAGTTACCTCAAGGGAAAAAGCTTGTGGGTTGTAAATGGATATTTATAGTGAAGTATAAAGCAGATGGAAGTATTGAGAGGTTTAAAGCCAGGCTGGTGGCAAAGGGCTTCACTCAGTCATATGGAATCAATTATCAGGAAACCTTCGCACCCGTTGCCAAGTTGAATACGGTTCGAGTACTATTGTCACTAGTAGTAAATAAAGATTGGCCTTTGCACCAGCTAGACATCAACAATGCATTTTTGAATGGGGATCTTGTATTAGATGTTTATATGGAAATACCTCTAGGCCTAGAAAACTCTTCAAATAGCCGTCAAGTATGCAAGCTGAAGAAGTTATTGTATGGCCTAAAGCAATCACCTTGTGCCTGGTTTGATAGGTTTGCCAAAACAATGGTCACAAACGGGTACAATCAATGCCAGGCAGATCACATTCTTTTTGTGAAATTCTCACCTAGAAGTAGGATTGCTATTCTTATTGTTTACGTTGACGACATCATTCTAACTGGAGATGACTTAGAGAAAATTAACAACCTCAAAAGATTACTCGCTACTGAGTCTGAAATTAAAGATCTTGGTGCCCTCAGATACTTTCTAGGCATGGAGGTTGCTCGATTTAAGGCAGGAATTGTTATATCCCAATGAAAATACATCTTAAATTTGCTAACTGAGACTGGTATGCTTGGGTGTAAACCTGCAAAGACGCCTATGGCCCTAACCCAAAGCTAAGTATAAATGAGAAAAGAGTTCCAGTGGATAAAGCGTAGTATCAACGACTAGTGGGCAAGTTGATCTATCTCTCACACATGAGACCAAACATTGCATTCTCAGTGAGTGTGGTTAGTCAGCACATGAACAATCCGAATGAGGAACATTTAGAGGTTGTGAATCGAATTCTTAGATACTTGAAGATGACACCAAGCCACGGTTTACTCTTCAAAAAGTGTTAAAGCCATGGGATAGAGGTATACACTGATGCTAGTTGGGCTGTAGAACTAACTAGGAGATCCATAAGTGGTTACTGCTCCTTTGTGTGGGGCAATCTTGTTACATGGAGAAGCAAAAAGCAATCAATAGTGTCAAGAAGCAGTGCAGAGTCAGAATACTGTGCTCTTCCTTTGGGTATTTGCGAAGGAATATGGCTTTAGAGATTACTAAAGGAGTTGAGAGTTAATTTTAAAGACCAGATAAAAATGATTAATGATAACCAATCCGCCATCAGCATTGCTAAAAACACGGTACGCCACGATAGGACCACGCATGTTGAAATTGACAAGCATTTCATTTCAGAGAAGGTCAACAATGGAACAGTTCAACTGAGCTACATCCATACTAGACTGTAGCTTGCTGACATTCTTACCAAAGCCCTTTCAAGAATAAGTTTTGATGAATTTAACTCCAAGCTGGGATTGTATAACATATACAACTCAGCTTGAAAGGGAGTGTAGAAAGGAGCTGAATAGTTTGTATACATTAGAAAAGTATTTATTTGTAATATGGTAGATTAGGATTTATTATTTAGTTTCCTAATAAATAAGATCAATTATTGACCGATTACTAATTAGTTACTTTTCTAGTTTGTTGAGATTCCTATCCTTGTAGGATTCTCCTTTTATTTCCTAGAATAGTGGACTGGCTACTCTAGCATAAATATTAGGGTTATATTTCTTTATGTTAATGAGAATTTCTCTTCACCAACATTCTCAATATATATATGCTGTTCTTTGTTTTTTGAGACAAACCTAGTTGATATGGAGATTGGAGATTGACCTCAAAGCAAAATAAGGGGAATGATTGAGAAAAGGGTAAAAAATAGAACAAAATAAAAAAACACTTTGGCACTATCAGAAGTTCTTTTTGCTTCTGTTTTGGCAAACTTGTTAGGATTCACGTAGGGTCATTGCCTCATTCTTCATCTCCTTGAAGCAGCATTATTAAAAAATCATAAACATCTTAGCACACAAATCCAACTTATTGCTATTTCTTTATGAATACTGTCCACAAGAATACATAATCACCAGAAGAAGCCTTATCAGTAATACAGCAGACCAATCTTTCACTAAGCATTTGTAATATCATACGTATCCAACCCCCAAACGCTCAGAAATCTTATTTGTTTTTTTTTTTTTTTTTTTTTTCACATATGGAACCACCAAATTCCACAAACAACAGCTGACTAACAATCATTGAACAGCCAATATTGATACCATAGAGATTATTTATATACATTGTAGGAAAGCCTTTGTTATCCATTATCGGTAACTATATAGCAAATTTGTTATTTAAATTGGCTGCAATTTATTCCCTTTTCAGAAAAAACCTCTAAGAACTTCACAAAGAGCTTACCGACCATAATTTTGAACCCTGTACTGCCTCCCGTCTGATGTTCATTTTCAGTTTTGCTAAAACCAGCAGCACAGCCTACTGGAGCTCCTTCCATGTATGCTTGACAAGCCATCAGAATATTCTCAGAGCGTTGACTGAAGTGTTCCTCCACGAGCACCTCAAAATTCTGCACCATCATTATTAAAGTAATATGTTACACACACTGATATAGGTAAACTGAACGACTAAAATAGATCCACACTGTCAAATAGCATGGTTTTGTGGTAAAAATTGTCCCTTCTTGGGATAAAGATGGCTAAAATTTAGTACCTATTGGGGAAACTATGCCTTACAAATAACACATGTCATGTGTATTCTTTAGAGCAAATTTATTTTAAAAAGTATGGAGTTAAATAATATTATCTAAAAAAAATTAAAAAAAAAATAAAAAAAAGAGAGAACAGGAAAACATAAAATGAAATGCTGTTTCTAGAAATCCTGCAATCAGTACTGTACACGGTGTGGAATGGATACTTATGTTAAAATGTTTATAGAAAAACAGAAAGAACTCATTTGAAAACAGTTTGAAGATACACAAAATAAAACAATCTTTTCTATAAATAATTATATGGCTCTATTTTATCATCAACTTAATTAGCCATTACCAAAACCATAAACTGGCAGCCCATATGAGATTGACTATTGTACCTTGGGTGGCTTTCGCAGGAGGTAGATCATGGACTTGCAGGTCACAAGATATGCATTTTCATTGTAGCTTACGGAGTTCTTCTCTCCCTCAGTCCTTCCTATCTGCTGATCATATCCTGCTTCATTGAAATAAGGCTTCTCATTAAGCACAAGTGCTTGAAGGGAGAGAAGAACTTGAAGAATAGTGGAGCTCCCTGGATTCCATACTTCAGTGCCCCTACCCGTCCATGTATTGAGAAGGCTAAGACAGACCTTCCCAGACTCATACAAGTTAGGGTTGACACGGAGTCCACCAGAAATGTAATGTACCATCTGCATAAAAGTTTGTCCAGAATAGCTGCATAAGATTTTGTTGACATCACATGTGGCAAAAATGTATTTATGGGAAATAAATGTAGAACTGAACTTGACACCCTAGTTTATCAAAAATAAAACTGGCAGTTTTATACAGTGTATTCTTAGGCTTTTCTAAGGTGCAGAACGATATTCTATTTGCACAATCAATGTTGGTTTTTCAGCTTAACAATATTTTAAGCAAACCAAAAAGACAAGAAACATAGATATTTTTGCAGAAACTTACTGGTGGTTCATGAGGATACTCCGAAGGAAGATAGATGTCAAAAAAGAAAAGTCCATCATGATATGGCGTTCCAGGTGAACCAACAATAGCCGCCCGGATGAGATCCATTCTTTCCTCAAAAGCACGTACATAAATTGTTTCTGTTGAGGTCAAAAAACTTATATAAGAACGTTACCAGTATGCCTGTAAAATATTTGAATAAAATTGCTCCTTCTAATTTTGGATGTTATCAACTGATGGATATATAGATCATTAATGGCTATTTTGTGTTGATGAAATCAACTCTTGTATCACCATTACTCCAAGATTCAAATCTGATTTATTTTGTCATTTCCATTCTTCCCCACCACTAAGACAGCATTTTAAACTGTATACTTTATCTGTTCCCACCGATTTTGGGACATTATAATTGAGTTGTTATAATTTTGTGACTCCATTTTAGTAAAAGATAAACATTGCACTTCTTAAATTATATATGTTTTTCTTCCTTGCAAAATCTAATTAAAAAAAAAAAAAGAAAAAAGAAAAAGAAGAAGAAGAAGAAGAAGATATTTTTAGCTTCTTCAATTTCAAGAGAGCAGAAGATTATTAAGATAAAAATAGGAAGGTTCAATTGCGAGAGAGGAGTAGATTATTAAGATAAAAATAAGAAGGTTCCCTCAAAATATTATGCAACTCAGGTAGGATTAAGAAACTATTCTCTCTGTCTGTTATCAGAAAAATAGGTCCAGGAGCTGATAGCTACTAGGTCACTCTACTATATATTGGTTTTTTTTTTTTCATTTAAATTTAACACACTTCAGTTTTGATTTATAATCGCTAAAGAAGTAACTCCCTTTTCTTTTTTCCTTTTTTTTTTTCCTTTTGAACTTTTGGTAGGACACCATAACCAAACTCAAATCCAAATTCCTAAAATGACTGAAAATGGTGAAAACCAAAATTGAAATTCTTTTGTCAAACACACAACAAAAAATACACATACATACATACACACATATATCTATATATATAAAACTTCCTTATAGCATGAAAATGATTTAAGCATGCATCAGACAATATTAAGTACTAACCAGGAAGATTTTTCTGTAGAATGTTCCATTCATCTTGAACTTTCTTTAGCCAGCTTCTTCTCACCTGTGCACAATGCAATGAACAATTAAGCTGTCTTCAGTCTTGACCATGTGAAGGGAACAAGATGTTATAACTTCCCCCCCCCAAAAAAAAAAGGGCAATATTTCAAACCTGAGACAGTGCTGGACCCTTGCTGGCTTCAAGAAAATGATGATCCAAGCAATCAGGAACCATATCAAACTGCCTAAACTTATTTGGATTCTTATCAGCTGTTGTATGTGGGAGATCTTTATCCCACTGAATCTCGTTGCCTTCTTCATCTAACCTTTTCTCATCATATATCTCCAACTTGGAAATTGGATGTGGCTCAAGACAAAGTTCACTAGTTTCTGATCCTTGTTTCTCATTGGAGATTCCAGATTCTTTTTCAACTTCAGAAACATGGACATAAGGCACTGTTCCACCGAGTGATGTGGAACCAAAGGATCCAAGTAGACTTGTAGCAATGCTTGTGAAAAATCCAATGGCGGCTTGAGGAAAGAAAAAGGAACTGGACCAGGGGTAGTTATTGCAACCTTCACCAACAGCGTCGGAGTTCAGCAAGCCCTGAACATAATAATAACTTTTGAGTGTGTTGAAAAGTACAGATGCTATAAAAGTTTTAGACATATAATATATACTGAATTTCTCACGAAACAAAATCAATGCAACCATTTTGAAAGGTTTTATATTTCGAAGAAAAGATATAAAATAAGACCTACACCTTGGACTCTTTAAAGAGATAGGTTGCATAAAATAAAGATATATTGTTTGTCTCTGTTTCCTACTTCTTAGAAATCAAACCAAGCATTATGATATTTGAGTGTGCAGTCAAAGTCTTAAATTGTCGTTTAAAGTAGTTGGATACTATTTATGCATCTGCACCAACAGAGAAAGAAAGTCTGCTTTACCTTTCCTTTCTGACTAAAATGTTTGTCATCAGTTATTTCTTCATTCAAGTCCTGAACTCCTCCTTCACTAGCAACTGCAGCTGAACCTTCACTTTTATCGATCCGCAATATATCATAAGGTGCAACCTATAACCATATTAAGCAATATCTTAAAAGATGTCAACTTGACCTGCCATAGATTTATTCATGTATCCAGAATCATTTGAAAATAAATATGGGATGGGGCATGATACTGATAACCATCATGTCTGCACATCTACAATATGAATCTTCACAAGGGAAGGAACTTCATGAGACTCAACATAACCTCTCAAATTGCTAGGCCAAAAGAAGGTTAATAAACAATCCAAGGCCAACTGAGCAGAAAAGATAATCATTTCTTTTATTTATTTTCTTTTAAATATATAGACACAAGGCCATTAGAAAGAAGCTAATTTAATAATTCAAACTTGAAGGAGAATTGTAGACAAGATGTCCTGAATGATTTATCAGTAATAAATCAAAATGCTTATTGATTGTGGGAACTTGTCATTATAAATAAAATTATGCAAAAAACTCATTAAATCTTATGAAACATTCCCTATTTGATAACAATATCCTTCGATGAGAATTTATCTCCAAAAGAGAAAATAAAATTACACAGTTGTGTTGCATCTAATCATGTAAAATAACGAAATTTTGTTGATTATACTTCCCTATTACCAGTGCAAATGCATAACCAAATTTTGTCACCTTATAAGACTACTAGAATAGCACCATTATCAGCCACATATAGTTGGAATACACACAAGTAAACTATGAAATGCCTTAATCTCATACCTTGCTTGTAATGCCAGTAGCCCATTTCACCTCCACAGCACCATCTCTGAAGCCTGTAACATTACCAATGCTGGAAAGGAAACACTTATCAGGACACTCATTCGTATCACTCCCACAGTTTTTTCCCTCAAAAGTGTCTACCTGACCCACAACAATCTCTGTGTTTAGACAGTCTTTAACAACATGACCATCAACCTTGTCTGGCACCAACCTAAACACTAAATCCCCAAAACAGAAGGAAAAGTCTGGGTGCTCAACCAGTTCATAAGCACTTACAGTCTCCACCATCAGCTCTTCATCTTCAGGAGTAGTGACAGTTTTCCACTGCACCTTTACTGTTCGTTCCTTTGCATCTACACACTGAACAACACCCCATCTTTCCTTACTTGAAACATGTGGATCGTCACAAGGGGCCTTTTCCATTACAAACTGTTCAGGCCAAAAGTCATGAGCGTTTGCTACATTTACGGGGAGTAATGTCTTCGAATCTAATCCCAAAGTGATGCTACCATCTTGCCATATTACATCAACTTTGGTTTTTGTCTTCACAATAACAAAGATTTCCTCAACATTTGAACTAAGATTTCTTCTCCTAAATTCGCTTTCTAATTTCTTATGCTTTTTAATGATGAGCTCATGAGTAGAGGCACTCCGAAAACCCTTCTCCTCGACAGCCTTACGATCAGAAATTGAAAGAAGACACCAATCACCAAGCTGCCAAGTTGCATGCAAAAAGCATGACAATGAAGTTAACTTTTTGGAATCAAGCACACGTGGCGGAGCAGGCAGATCCGACTCATATCCCGTAAGAACTGATGCAAGCCAATCAACATATACTAAACCTACTTCCACAGCACAAACAGTTCCCTCATCTTGATTTTCTTTCCACGTACCACATAACCATCCAGCTGAGTTTGAAACCGTAGACAGCTTAATCTGCAACCTCTGTCCTGGATAATATGGGTACTGTGGATCTTCAAGGATGTTTGGAGATATAGGTAAGATCTTGTCTCGATCCATGGCAGTGACCTCACACTTTGTCCCATCATCAAAAACAACAGTTAAACGATCAACTACTTTATCCACCCTACCAAGCCATGGCCCACAAACAACATAATCTCCCATTGAAATGGATCGAATCTTTGATAGCTTCTTGGAATTTACATCTCTTAGTACCTCTCCTTGAACATTTTCCAAATCCACGAGCATATCAATGCTAATTACTCTCCCCATCTGTCCTGATGGGTCTGTTCCAGAGCATACCATGTCCCCATGCATAAATCCCCTCTCAAACGAGAGAAAATCATCAATTTTTCCAATACTTTCCTCTAGGCTTGACAAAATGCTAAGAGCCTGCCCACTGTATAAATGCTCAATTTCTTCTTGATCCCCCACACTACCAAGCTCACTAGAACTTTCCCAATCAGAATCACTAAGGAGCATATCCATCATTCAGAGCCCTAGAGGAACATACAAGGTTTAAAATCAATAGCATGATTACAAGTATGTGTATGTGTATGAGTATACATATGAAGAACTATTGAAACAAAATAAAACTAAACAAATAAAGAAAGAAAATAATTTGTCTATGTTGCAGAAACGAATACCTCAATAAAATTAGAATTGTGTTCTACGTTGCAAAAGTCAGCTAAAATGATCCCCCACGTCTTCAGCGAATTACAAAGAAAATATCTTTTTGAGAATGAAATCTGTTAAATCTGGACTCCAAAGCAAAGATAACATTTCATGAGTGGCCCTTGAAATTCTAGTTTGAATAATATATGGCTTTATAAATAGCCTTTTAAATTGTTAGCATGCAAGAGATACAACATTCTTAGAAATCAATCATTAGAAAGAGAAATTCATAGCAACAGAGGATTTATTTTGTAGCACTTACATTAAGCAAACATATTATGAAGGAATGACAGTATTAAACAGGGAAAACAGGAGGTACCATGATACCTTGTTTAACAATAGGCAGCATCGAACACCTGTTTTGAACGTAGAAGTCTTTGACTCGTACTGCTACTAAGATCGGAAGTTTGCACTTCACAGATGACCAAACGATCCTGAACTCAACTTAATTTATTGGGACAGAGTTGATTATCCAAGTGACTTTTGATACAGACAATTTTCCAGGATCTCCAACAGGATACCCACCAGTAAAACGGAGATCTGATGCCAAAGGAGATTTGCCCCACACGGATAATAAGAGTCAACTAAAGGTCCCAAATGCCAAAGGAGATTTGCCCAATGAACGGGACTGAATCTGATAGAAAGAATTTCCCCTAAAAGAAATTTCGGATTGTGACTTCCCCAACTGCAGAGTATCAACTAACTTCAACCAGCAGATGGGATATTTCCCAAAGGTAGAGGTAAAACATCCCAGAGAAAGAACTAAGTGCCAAAGAAGATCTATGCTACAGCAAGGATGGAGACTAGATCAACTACAACTGATAGGTTTTTCCAAGAAAAGTACAACTCTTCTTAACCGCTGCCAAGGAATGTTACCCAACCAAAGGGAAATTCTGTAACTTTTGCCAAAGGAGATTTGCCCAGTAGAGCTGAATCACGTGCTGATATGTTTATCAAACATAAGAAAACTACCAAAAACTCTGCTGTTTCTGTTAGATCTGAAAATTTATTGCCAAAGGAGATTTGCCCCAAAATGAAGCCAAAGTTTCTGTCAATTATCCAGTGCCAAACAAGATTTTCCTTGTTAAATAACCAACAGAGTTAGGATCAAGATCAACTACATAAAAGCCACTAACAAACAGAAACAAACGGTACACTTGTATGTCTAATGACTTCATTCTTGTCCATAGAGTAGGCCATGCCTTTTAGATAGATGTCTCAATAACCAATCATCGTAGCCAAATGTCAAGACAGCTTCAGTAACTGGTTATTTTTTTTAGGGAACCAGCAACAACACCTCATTTACTGCAGTTAACTTACTTTTTTTTCATGACCACTCCAAGAGAG
This sequence comes from Ziziphus jujuba, assembly GCF_031755915.1. Classification (NCBI taxonomy): domain Eukaryota; kingdom Viridiplantae; phylum Streptophyta; class Magnoliopsida; order Rosales; family Rhamnaceae; genus Ziziphus; species Ziziphus jujuba. The sequence continues at coordinate 22,668,355 of NC_083379.1, forward strand.
CAAGATATAATCACAAACCACTTTTCAAGTCAAACATCAAGTGAGCTTCTCTAACCTGTTAATATTCCAAAGAACCTGTAATACACCACCCGTTAATATTTATAATTTTCAGCATGAAAAGAATTAGAAACAGCAACTGCAGTTTTATTTTACAATTGTCACCGCCTCATAAAAACTATATCACATTTAAGAATGAATTTGGCCAAAAAAAATAAAAATAAAAATATAATAAAAGTGAGGTTTAGAAATAGGGCTACACAAATGCAAGAGGATGAAGAGAAGAAGGTTATGTATACCTAAAACCTATAGCTGAACAATTCAGGGTAAAGAATAGATCATAGCAATTTTCAACCTACGTATAGATGTGGCAATAAAATGAGATATTGAAGAATTTCAAATGTGTAAAGTGATCTTTGTTTAAATATGGATTTTCACCGCAGAGTTACTTTCAAGAACAACAGAAAAGAAAGCTTGTTAACTTGATTTTCATACATGAAACTTCTAGAAAAACAAAAAAATTTATGATGCTTCATTCTTCAAATTTGGCACTTTAGATTTCCTCAAGACATTAGATATGAGGGCTTGGCGCAGAAAGATTTGAATTTTAGTCATTAACATGAAGGTCTGGTCTTGTAAGGAGAAGAATAGCATGAATTGCAAAAGGAAAGAAGCTTCAACGCCAACATAATAATTTTAAATTCAAAGATTAATAAGCTCCAACTTATTTTGTAATTTCACTAACATAGTCTCTAAAGTTTTTACAACTTAGATTGAAATTCAAATTTCTTTCTCCGAATTTTCTATCCAAATTCAATTTAAGAAAGATTCAAATTCCACAATCCAGTCATTTCAACATAAATCAATCTACATAAAAACGTTATTCGAAAAATCATTTCTTGCAGCAATTTCAAACGAGAAACCATGTTGAGTTCAACCTGATGACAGAGTTTTCTTCTCCAACTATTATATAGCAGATATCTAAGTTTTTTCCATTCAGTCCCAATAAAATTTTAGAAAAATATATCAAAGGATTACTATATTGACTCTAAAGAATAAAAATTTTATATAGAGCTGTGAGGAAACTCATGTTTCAATCAAAGACAATAAAACACAAAAAGTAACGATTCATATGAACCAAAAAAGTAGAAAAATCATATAGAATAGAATTGAAAAAAACAAAAACAAAAAACAAAAAAACAAAAATAAAACCTGTACCATTTGCTGTCTCTGGAAGCACTGAAACCAATCCCCAGAAAGCAGCATTGAATCTCTTAAGCTGATGAAAGAAGCTCGACCCAGAACACAACTCGTTGAAACAAGTTGGTTATTGAAATTTCCCGACAGTTCCTTAGACTTTCTTGCAATATTTATTATTTTCCTCCAAGCCAAGAAAAAGATGCCAAACAGCTTAAAAAAAAAAGGAAAAGCTAGGAAGTCAGAGAGGCAGAGCTCCTCCCTGAATCCTGGCAGTCACGCCATTAACGAACCTGGAAACCATTTGAAAGAGACACAGTCTCTCTCTCTCTCTCTCTCTCTTGTGTAGGGGATGGAGATTTTTTTTTTCTTTTTTTTTTTTTTCTTTTTTGTTGGGTTTTGAGGCTGGGTCTCAGTTCGTGTCTAGGACTAAGACGCTGGAGGGTGATTTGAGTAGGGGTGGGTTCAGGGTTGGGATTTTCACAGCCAATTAGATATAGGGACTGTTGAATGGATACTACAGAGAATATACCAACTGCATCACTATCAGACACAAGTACTGTTGTACACCTCCAAAAAACAGTTAATACACCTTCAAATTACCATGCTGCCCCCTTACATTTGATCTCTTTTATTTTCCGGGCACATTTCATCTAAAACCCTTAAAATTTTGCACCAATACCGACTTGCACATTTAGAATTACAACTAGCAAATTTAATAACACCGAAATTGTAAGTGGTAACGGCCTTTCAGGGGAAAATTTAAAATTTAGCCACCTTTTGAAAAATTAATAATTTTAACAACTTTTCACAATTTCTTTCATGTAAACCTACGGCTGTAAAAATAAATAATAATAATAATAAAAACTATGGGTATTGTTTGACTATAAAAAATTTTGGGAATATTTCACTCACACTTTTTGAAAATAAATATAAATATTTTTTAGATTTTTAATAAACCATCTATATCTATGGTGGCAAACTATGATATTTTTATATTTTTAGTAAAATTAAATTATTGTCAAATGTATTTTTTCTTTTTTGCAAAAATTAATTTGAAGAACTGAAAATTTTATTATTTTATATTTTTAATTAATTTAATTTAAACTATGTGATAGCTTTTTACTTTAAAAAAAAAAACATGTGATTTCTCAAATATATTTAACTAAAGTATTTGTCAAATACTATATATAACTTGCTTAGAAACACTTATTTAATTAAACTTATCATATATATATATATATATATATATAATTCAGTTAGTTTAAATAAAATTTAATCAAAAATAAATAAAAACTTTAAATTCTTCAAATTAATTATTGGAAAAAATAATTTAAAAATATTGTAACTTCATAAGGGTATAAGATAAATTTAGCCTATTCCAGGAAGTCTCAATGATTTTTTCAAAACTTGAAGAATACTTTTTGTATTTAACACAAATATTCTAAGGTGCAAATGAAAAATATTCCCAAAAATTTATATAATATTACCATTGAAAACTTGCAAATATTTCTTAGTAGGGGTGCGAAATATTTTAGGCCCCTTTCAGAAAACAAAATGGAAAAATTGCAAATGTTTTTAGAATTGGTGCTAAAGTTTTCCAACCCTTTTAAAAACACAAAATTGCAAACCTGTAAATGATTCTAAAAGGGGTGCGAAAATTTTCAAACCACTTCTAAAGACAAAATTGTAAATTTGCAAATTTATTTAGAAGAGATGCCAATTTTTTTGTAAATTTGTTTAGGAGTGCGAAAAGGTTTTTAAGCTTATTTTTCTTAAAAAACTGGTAGCAAATCACATATCCTTTATTCTTGTTTTAGAAATTTTCATAACTCTTATAAAAAATAAAAAATAAAAATGTTAACTTGCAAATTTTTTTACTGCAATTTGTTTAGAAGGGATGCAAAACCTAAAAACTTCATTTTCTTCTATAAACAAAAGAAATAACTAGGGAACTGTTTAGTAAAAAGGTAGGCAAATTATTAGGGATGGCAATTTACCATGCGGGTTAGGATCCCCACGAGGCCCTGCCCTTAATGAAGTGGGTATGGGGAGTTTTAATCGGGTCTGGGGCAAAAGTGGGGTAGATTTTCTACCTTGGGTCAAGGACAGGAAAGAGGTACTTCCATCCCATACCTGCTTGATATCATATATATATATATATATATATATATATATATATATATACATATAGGGCAATTTTAGAGTGCAGATGGTCCACATATGGATCATATCCAAAACCAAAGTTTTTTTAATGCAAGCATCGGCTTTGATATGTACAGTGTACAGTAAAGCTGACGCTTGTATCCAAAAAACATCGGCTTTGGATGCGTCCATATATGGATGGTCCGTACCGTAGAAAAACTCTATATATATATATATATATTTAATTATTTATGTAATTATATTTCAATATAATTATAATATTAATATTTATTAATATTGAAGTTAAATATTTATCTTTTTCTTAATTTTAGCCATCCACGATCTCACTTTTTCTGCTTTTGTCCATTCTGGTTTCTCTCAATTTCACTCGATCGCAAATAGTTGCACCACCTTGCCTCTATGGATGGATCTATTATTCTCTATCAATATTATCCCAATTAACCACTACATTCAGTATGACGTATTCGTCATTCTCTGTTAATATTGTTCCAATTAGCCACCAGAACTTCCCAGGACATCACCAATTATAGGATTACTCTCTTTGAACTTGTTTAATTTCAAAGTTCTTTGGAATCCTGAAACGAATTATTTCGAAAAGCCATTAGTATTATGAGAGTGACTATCATTACATTTAAACCATCCATTGACTTATACCCAGACGATACAGAATTAAACATTCGATAGCCTGCCAATGCCCTATACCAGCCCACACTGGTCATCACAACAACCTAACAATCTACTATAATTTTGATTGAAGTTCCAAATGGTGTTTCCTTGATTTATGAATCCATAACAAATAGACCTTTTAAGTAAGCATAATATATAGCTCCACAAATCTAAAGCAATTGCAATTTAAAGGTTCATGTATATAGTCAAAGCTATGGTATGGCCTTGGTTGGTCATGGCCACCACGGTTTAAATATATATATATATATTTTTTTTTTTACTTTATATATATATATATATTAATAATATTTTTTTAGAACAATATAATAATAGTCACTCTCATAATGTCAAAGCTTTTAAAAGAGGTTGGCTTTAAAGTTTGAAAGAACTTTGAAATTAAACATGCTTAAATGAGAACAATTCTAAAATGGGTGACAACTTGGGAATTTATAATTTCATACTAAGTGCGGAGACTAATTGGGATAATATTGATAGAGAATGACAGATCCACCAGTGGAAGTGAGATGTTACAAATAGTATTAGAACATGTTCCCGATTGGAAGTGTGCCAACAAGGATACTAGAATCTAAAAAGTTGGATTGTGATGACCAGTGTGGGTGCATACAGGGCAATGACGGGCTACCTAATATCCAATCCCACATTACTTGGATATAGATCAGGAAATGATTCAAATGTAATGATAATCACTCTCAGCAATGATAGATCTGCCAATGAAAGCGGGATGTTACACAGCAATACACCAATAGTGGATGGCTTCACCAGTGTAACCACAACTCCTCAAGCAAATGATGATGCTTTCAGCAGCATCTATTTTCTTTTCTTTCCCAAATTAATGGTGATACAAAAAAGGACTCCATATGTCACTGTTGATACAAACGATCTACTTCTCTATCCCATATCTCATTAATTCTAGATCTAATGAAGACGAGGTGTTACAAATGATATTAGAGTATGTACCCGACCGAAAGTGTACCAACGAAGATGGTGGGATCCAAGGAGGTGGATTGTGATGATCAATATGGGTGATTATTAGCATTGGGGCTATTTGGTATTAAATCCCACATCATTTGGTATATGATAGAGGATGATCAAAATGTAATAATAGTCAATTTCAGCTAATTGATGACAATATCAGTACAGATTAACAGTCTACCAATGGAGATAGAGTGTTACACAGTAACACACCAATGTCGGATGGCTTCACCAAAGTAACCACAACTCCTTAGGAAAACGATGATTCTTTTAGCGGTGTCTATTTCATTTTCTTTCCCAAGTCAATGGTGGTAAAGTCAAGGACTCCACCCATTTTCAACATCATTATTGATACAAATGATCTACTTCTTTATCTCATCTCTCATTAATTCCAGATCTAATCATTCTCCATTGGCTGACGATGATGACGATAACTCCCCTTATATTTTTAATTGTGAATATTGGGTTATGATTTTTACATTTTATTTGTGAGATTTACTTACATATATATATATATATATATTTTTTTTTTTTAATTGTTGTGAGATTTGTATTTTGTTATATATCAAATTGAAACATATGTTGCTTTATTTTTTAGACTATGGATTGTGATTGGGAATCGATAGAAATGAATGAGAATGACATTGATGCAATTTTAGAAACTTTTAGAAAACAAAATATATATTAATGGGGCAATCAGGTAAGGAACAAAGATCCCTGACTCGCCCAGGGGAATATCCACCCTGTCCCAGGTTTAGGAATGGCAATTTGTCCTGTACGATTCAAAACCCATGGTGCACCATCCCTAACGGGGCGGTTTTTTCTCAAAAAGTCGAGGTTGCAGAGCGGGTTTGGGACAGTAATTAAAACCCGGATCGGGATCGGGAAGGGCCGAACCCTGGGAATAAAAACCCCAGCCCAGTATATATATTTATTATTATTTTTTTTATATAATTTAATTTATGTTAAAAATTATGTAAAGTAAACCTTAAGAAAAACAACTTATTTTCTTCTTTTTGCCGTCATTTTACCTTCACCTTCATCTCACAACTATTACCGCACCAAATCAGACCATTCACACCCACTCATTTTCTTTTTGCCATCATCACCTTCACCTTTACCTTCACCTTTACCTCACAACTGCTGCCGCACCAAACTATTCAACTAACTCATTTTCTTCTTGCCGTCATCACCTTCACCTTCACCTCACAATTGCTGCCGGACCAAACCATTCACCAAGCTGCTGGCCTACCAAGCTTCATTGCCACTAAGCTGCTGTTGCCACCACCAAGTTGCTGATCATCACCAAAACTGTAAGCTCACCAAGCTTCTAAATTCGTTTTTTTTTTTCTTCTTTTTTTTTTTCCCTACTGCGAGTTGGCTTGAAATTGAATTTGGATTTTTTTTTTTTTTTTGATTTTGTGTTTGTTTGGTGGAAAATATGTTTTAATGTATATGATATGGAGTTCCTTATGTTATGGTTGGATTTATGTATATTCAATTATAAAAAAGGGAAAAAACCACTCCGTTCCTTCTCCGATTGAGAAATCTACATCCTCGTCCCGTATCTAAAGAAACGGGGAAAACATTAGGAATGGGATGAAAAATTCCCCTCGGCGACAAAGACGGAGATGAGATTTCAAAAAGTAGCCCCACCCCGTCCTGTTGACATTCCTACCCACGTCCTTATAAATGGGAAAATGGGGCAGAGATAGGGTATATAAATTGCTCACCCACTCCATGCCCCATCCCGTCCCATTGTCATCCCTATAAATTATTCATTTTTAAAAGGAAATTTTCAATTTTGCTTTTAGAATTTGATTATCAATCTAGCCATCCATATGATATGATGGGAAACTAACTTTTATTTCCTTCAGCTTTAGGGTTTTTGGCATCTGTTCTCCAAATTTTCCTTTTCCTTTTTTTTTTTTAAATAGTGTTTATTGCATTTTTTGGAAATTAATAATATTTTTAAATATATTAAATTCACTATGTAAATGTATTTAAAGGTCCAATTATATATTTCTTTTAATGGAAATCGCTTCTTTTTGTCCATAGAAAAAAAAGAAAAAGAAAAAAAAGTTCCATAATGTTTGTATAGATGAGCTTTTGAAGCTTAGGACGATACGAACTCCTCCAAGGGAAAGGAATAGGCCTACATAAAGCATTCTTTGCTAACGAATTAGCTACTTTATTTGCGCTATGAAATATATATGAAAAAATTACAAGTACTAAAACTAGATTGTAGATGTAGAATATCACCAAGAAGAGTCATGCATTCAAGCTAGTGGTATGCTGATCTAGCCCATATGACAATAAATTATATAGAGTAATTTGACCATTCCAAATCCGGATACATTGGAAATAATTTTGGAAAATTAATCAATTTATTTTAAATTCCGCAAATAAAGGGATTTAATATTTTATTTCCATCTTAGTTTAGAAATTTTTTAAAGGTGATTTTAGTGTTTTTTTTATTTCTATTAATTTATGTACTAAGGTTTTTGTTTTGGTGCCTATAAATACATAGTAATTGAGATTGTAATATTTATTTGTTTATTAAAAAAAACCTTTTGAGTTGTCATCAATTTCTTAGAATTCTTCGAAATCAACAAGATTTTACAAATCTTATTACCAAAGAAAAAATAAGATTTTAAATATCTAAATCCAAGTTATTCGTAAACGAATTAATAAATTAGTTTATTTACTTCTTTATTTATATTTTGTATTTATGTGATTTATTATCCTTTTCAAGTGGTATCATTGGCTAGCGTTTCTTGCATCATAGAGAGCCTTGAAACACTTCAATGCTTGTGATGAATGGGTGGACGATGCAAATAAAAATAAAATCACAAAACTACAACAACACACTGATCTATTTGGCGTTATCAACATCTAAATGATATATACATTGAATCTATACTTTTTCAATTGGATTTGTGCTTTGGAAGGGGACCAATCTGTGGATTTTGATTTAAATTCAATTTTCAATAGGGAGCACCTTGGGGAAAGTTAATTCTCATCTATTATTTATTTTCTGGGAATTAACATTTATTATTTGAAGAATTCAAATAATGTGTCGAGTTCTAGATCTATATGAAGTTTGGTAATTGTGATCTTAAATGTCTTCAAACTTTACAAACTCGGTTGCGCTAGAGACAAAGACAATTGAAGTATGCCATGTATATATATATATATATATATATATATCTAGATTGGAAGATTTCAATTTTAATATCGAAACTCTGCAATAAATTATATACATTAATTTGAGCATTCCAAATCCGGATAAATTGGAATTAATTTTGGGAAAAGGCATTTAATATTTTATTTCCATTTTAGTTTAGAAATCTTTTTAATGATGAGATTTTAGCGATTATTTTTTTATTAATTTATATGTATTGAAGGTTGTAATATTGAGTTGTTTAGGAATGATATTTTGACTTTCTTCTTGTTCTTCTTTTTTTTCTTTTTTTTCCTCAAATTCTTGGTATTTTGTAGAATCAATAAGATTTTGAATATCTAAATCTAAGTTATTCATAAGTGAATCAACGGATTAAATTATTTGTCTTTGTATTTGTGTTATTATTATTATTATTTTTCATGTTTTCGTGTTGCATTAGTTATTAGAGCCTTGTGATTTTTTTATTTATTTTTTCTTTTTTATGTTTTCATGCTGCATTAGTTATTAGAGCCTATTAGCACTACAAAATAGAGGGATGTCGCTTTGGAAACATCTTGATGCTTGTGAAGAATGGATAGATGATGAATATGAAGGTAAAATCACACACTTGCAACAATTCACTGAACTATTTGGTATTACCCCGCTTGAGTGGATACTCCAGTGAATCTAAACTTTATCAATTGGGTTTCTGTCTTTGAAGAGGACTAGTAGATTTTGATTCAAATCTAATTTTCGAAACTCAATTTTTATGTATTATTGATTTTCTTAAAATTAACATTTATTATTTGAACAACTCAAACGACTTGTGGCTGATTTGTTGACCTACATGAAATTTGATAATCATGATGTTAAATGTCTTCAGACTCTTAGAAGTCGATTGTGCCAGAGATTAAAACAATTGAACCAATTTTATTTTTTTAATTCAAAATAGAATATTTCAATTTCAAGATTGATATTCGAATATGTATTTTTTCCAAAAGGGGAAAAATAATGTAGCATATGATAATAAATTATATGAAGCAATTTGAGCATTCCAAACCTGGATAAATTGTAAATAATTTTGGGAAATCAATCAATTGAGTTTTAATTTCCCAAATAAGGGGATTTAATATATAATTTCCATCTTAGTTTATAAATCTTTTAATTATGGGATCTTAGCATTTTTTTTTTTTATTAAGAGAATCTCTTTTTATAATTCCAAAAGCTTGTTATTTACACACTACTATTTAAATAAATAAAAAATATAAAATTATTTTATATAATATTTTTAATATCCAAAATATCCTAAATTCGTACATTCCCCAATTAAGTTAAAAATATGTTTTTTTCACAAATCTTTCACAATTCAAACATTATTTTAGAAAAACTCTTGGTTGTGATTGGGCAATAAATTTAAGGGTTTTTGGCGAAACTGATAGTGACAAAATTCTATAGAATTTTCTTTCCAATCAAAATGTTTTTTTTTCTTTTTTATGAAATTGATGGTCATGAAAACTCCAACGAATTATTCTGTTGTGAAATTCTGAATACTTTGAATTATTCAATTATATACTTTTGAATATATAGAAATTTCTTTAATCTCGTACTTGTAAATTTTTTTGGAGAATTTATTTTTAATATTTTCGATCGTAAATTTCTAAATAACGTTAAAGATTTTTGGTTATATATTTCTAAATAAAAACAAAGTGTTCAATTCTAAACCAAAAAATAAATAATTAAGTTCAGCAAACCACAATATAAAAAAAACTCAAACATGAATAACTAAGAAGATTGTTGTTCTAGTCAAACATCGTTGGTAAATGAACAAACATAAAATAATATAAAAATTACAAAACAAAATAAATCATTGCAAAATAAAAAAAGAAAATAGATATATATTACTCTTCCATATTTTTGAATTTCTATGATTTGTATAACTATTTTGTACACAAATTTAGTTTATGATGGAGTATAAATCATATAAAGATATTTGAAAATAAAAATAAATAAATGAATAATAGGGTATATTAAAAAATGTTCAATTGTCAAATGTTTTTGGTATTTTTAAACATGAGTAAAAATATAAAATTTAAAAAAATTCATTTTGTAGTGCAACTAAAAAACTTCTTTTTTTATTAATTTATATTAGGAATTTTATTTTGGTGCCCATGGATACAGAGTATGGGAGGCTATAGTAGTTAGTTGTTTATGAATAATAATATTAGTTTTTTTCAATTTTTCTCAATTCTCTAAATCTGGATTGAGTCAAAAAAATAAATTATATTTTCTTGTAATTTATTTATGTAATTTATTGTCTTTTTATGTTATAAGATCTTGAATTCCACTCCCTACTTTAAAGTAATGATTATTATAATCTCATAAAAAAAAAAATGAAATTTTATCCACATGTTTCCTACTTTTTTTTCAACACACACACACACACACACACACACACACACACACACACACATACACATATCCACATGTTTCCTAACTTTTTTTCAATACACACACACACAACACACACACACACACACACACACACACACACACACACACACACCATGCATTGACTAATTTTGTCAAATTCGTTTTCACATTATTGAATAAAAACAATAATTTAGATAGCAATATAAGGCCCTTGTTATTTGGGGAAGCCTCGCCCGTTGAGTGGAACATCAAATCAATAGAACTCGCACTTAAAAATTAAAAAATATTGTGGACTTCAACAGCGGCTTTCACATGTTGACTTTGATGGGATGAAAATGTGTTGCAAGTAACACTTTTTAATCATGAAACCTGCCGTTGAAGAAAACGAATGATGACTTCTCAAGTGGTAAAAAGCACCCAGATTTCAGATTTATTGGTTTTTGCTTTCAGTGATTTAAAACCTGCACAGTCTGTCAATGGCACTATGCCAAACCTTAACTCTTCTGTCAGATAGCAGTTCTAATCAAATCCTCCAAAAATATCAAAGAAAAAAATAAGGGGTGCTTCGGTAACATATATATATATATATATATATATATTCAATGTAATTGTGTGTAATTTGTATTGTTTAAAATATTTGTTGTAATGTTAGTTAATAATAGTTTAATTTTTTTAAATATCTCAATTATATATAGATATAGGAAAAGATTAAAATCATGTCAATATAACTCTTTTAGAATAATATCTTAAATTCTGATATTTGATTTCTTATAATTGGGCTGTGCATTGCTATTTTTTTAGCCCAGTGATAAAATCAAAACTAGTATTTAGGACCTGATTTAAAAAATCAAATCAAATCAAATCATCTTAACTTGGGACTGACTGGATAATATATGTTTTCCTATAACTATCCAGGTTTTAAAGTTAGATTTAAAATGTATTTTTAATGATTTTATCACTAGACTAAATTTATGAATACCAATTAATTATATTTTTTAATGGAAAAAATATTAAAAAAAAATCAAACCGTGCAATTTGAATTGGTTTTCAATTTGATAAATATATATATATATATATATATAAGTACAATATTATTAAAATTAGATTTTTAATATCAAAACTAATATCATTACATGAATGTTAAAATTTAAAATTATGTTTATTAATAATTGAATTTCGATAAAATTTATTTATTTTAAATAGAATTTTAATATCTCATTAAATACATATTTTACCAGTTTTGAAATTTAAATTCTAACATTTAATATGATAACTTATACAGAAAAATCTGACATTAAAATTATAAAATCATCCTAATATAAATGTGATTATATATATATATATATATTTAAATTTATAATTATTTGAAATATCATCCAAATTAATTGAAACCAACAACACCTTTTTCTTTCCTTTTTTATTTTTTTTTTAAAGAAAACAAAAACACTTCATTATTTATTATTATAATTATTATTCTTTTGGAATTTTAGCACCTATACACCTCAACTATTAAGCTTTTGCACTTTGGTCCTTTTTTTTTTTTGACATTTTGTTCCTTTATTTATATTTTTGTCAATGTAGTTCCTTAACTTTTTTTCATCCACGTTTTTACTTTTTTGAGATATGAACTTGCTATATAATAAAATAATAAAATTATAAAATTAGACAATTTTAAAATAACTGTGCATATGGCATTAAGAATGTTGCACACGTCAAAACTGCTAAAAAATAAATAAATTATGATAAAATTGACCAAAATGCTAAAAGGAAATTGAAATTTAAAAACCAAAAAAAAAAAAAAAAAAAAAAAACATCAAAACGCAAAACCCTTATAACAGACCAACAGATTACTCTTTCGTATTTTCTTTTGAAAGATTTTTTCTCATAATTCTATTTAAACTCTGTACAGTTTCATATATCTTAATTATCTAAAATATCCTTTCTCTTTTTTGAATTTTTTTTTTTTTGGCTTTTTCAAACTATATATATAATTGTTCTTCTTTCTGCAGTAGCTATTAAAGCAAGCTGATGGCATAATGCAATAGGTTCTCGCATACTTCTAATAGACCACCACCGTCCCTTTATGTTGGTTTTTATTTTATAGAAAAAATAAAATTAAATGTTGTTTTGTTTTCTTCATAAAAAAAAAAAAAAATGAAAGATCAATGGCTGATGCATGGTTTTTGGCTGGTATACAGTCGGCATATTCCCTCTTAAAATTCAAATCCAACTTTCTGATATTGTTAGTATGGCTCTTCAGGTGGTGGACGGTCTTTCAAGTAAAAAAAATTATTTAATTATTTAAGAGTAAAATAATGCAAAATTTAATTTTTCAAAAAAGAAAAAGACAAAGTGGCAGCAGTGCCATGAGTCTGTAGCTCCCTTGGTAGCCAAAAGTGGTCGGTCACAAGCGGTAGCTGCTGTTTTACAGGGAAAAAGTTTAAAAACAAAAAGACAAGGGGAAAAAAAAAAAACTTAATGATTGAGGATTTAAAAGAATTAAGGATATTTTAGCATATTCAACAGGGACTACATAGAGTTGTTTTGGTATTACAACAGGAATTTTTCTTTTCTTTTTTAAACTCCAACAGACAGTTGTAACCAAAAGAGCATTTTAAATGAAACAGTGACTGAAGCACCAACCTTAACTTTCTTTTTTGTTTTTTAGGATAATGTTGATTGAGATTCTTTTTTTTTTTTAAGGCAAGTATGTTGATTGAGATTGTTAGTCATATATTTATGATCAGTTTTTATTTCTTTCCCCAATAAACTTCTTGCACAAAGAATATTCTCCTACTTATTCCGCACTACTTTTCTTTGTTGCCTTTAAAAAATGTCATTTGGCCACATAGAATCATACACATCACAGAAGAAAAAACAAAGCTAAATGCAACCGAGTTGTGTCCATTTTATTTAATTTATACCAAAAATGGAATTTCTATAATGAAATCTACATACCTGATAATATTCCTTGGAATATATTTTATCCTTTTATTAATTAATATGTTTTTGAATATAGTGATTTTGATAGAGACAAAACTTATGTAATTTGACATGCTTTGATATGTAGCCATAAGATATGCTTCGTGGAAACGGTTTTTTACCAATAGGGTGAGTTCCAGAGCCAATTATTTGGCCATATAAGAAGGGTATGGACCTAGCGTATATAGAGACTAAGCCACTTATTCTATACCACGATTAGAAATACAATATTACTTTGAAGAGGAGACCAGAACAATAAAAACCTTGGCAATGAAAATGACTAGTTCCTAACAACCTTCTTTTCCACTTCAACAAGCATACTTGAATTTTTTTAGTACTTCTTTTTTATTTTGTCTTCCTTTTTGAGTGGATTGCAATACTGTAAGTTGTTGCACTTTCCAATGTATGTTTCCCAATATTTGACCCGAATTCCAGTACTGAACCTTTGGTCATCTTTAGTGGTCATGGGTCAAGTTCCTCAGAGAGATCTCTTCCTCACTTTCTTTAAGATTTTAAGCCATTAACTAGAAAAATATTTTTTTCCCCCATGTTGGCTAACTTTTGCAGGTCCAAACCCCTCCCCCACCCCAAAAAGAATAAAAAATTAAAAAAAAAAGGAAAAAAAGAAAAAAAGTCACCCACCTCCATGCCAATCCCACCAATGTGAAACTCAGCTTTGGTTTCAAATTAAATCATAAATAGCCAAGTTGGGGGAGCAATATTCATCATTTCTAGTACTCCATTATATTTATATCATTAGTTTGTAATTGTTATGTATTGACTGGTTTCTTGTAGAGAATCTTGCTAGAAAGATTTCTAATCCAATTCCCTTATTTCATTTCCTCTTTATCTCTCTCTTTCTCACATGCACAAACGGTACAACAAAGAATCCCACATTATAATTGTCTGTATTTTGTTTAAAATATGTAGTGGAGTGACTGCATCAGAACAACACTGCATTGGATCAATTTGCAAACGGGGAAAGAAAGGATTTTAATATTTTTGCTGTCATTATGTTGCAGTTGGCAATTAAAAAAAAAAGAGCATTTTTGTTTTAAAAATTGAAGTGCTATAGTACAACATAAGGTCCCCCATGAAAAATAAAAATAAAAACAAAAAAGCAACAAGGCAGAATATTCACAAACTCATTCCCTCCTCTGCTCTAAAATTTTCTTGCTACCAGTATCAAAACAATGTTCAAGGTTTCCAAAGTTCCATTAATTCTAATGAATGGACTTTTCCAACATGTAGTAATTTTCTTGATCATCTTCGGCTACGTCACTGGATAAGCAGAACTACGGTGTAGGAATAAAGTTATTCTCAATTTGTATCTTATCCATTGAAAGTGGATATGGTATTATAAAAATGGAGGAAGGATATATAACACTCTCTCTCGCATTCACAAAATGGACATCACACTTTCTACGACCACAAGTGCATGTGCATTTAATCGAGGGCATCATAAAAGACGATTATGCTCATTATTTTTTAAAGGTCATAATATTGTACATAACGTTGCATTTTAACATTGAATATATATATATATATATATATATAGAGAGAGAGAGAGAGAGAGAGGATAAAGCAGGATCACTTTTTAAAGAAAAGCTTTTTGCAAAGTCAGCTGGTAATCACGTCAAAAAATGCACGATTTATGATCATGCAAGTTTCCAACAACATTCCCTCTCTATTTAATTCTCTTCTTTTAGTACTATTTTTTATAAGAAGACGGACATGAGATTTTTTGAGTAGTGATACAAGTGCAGATCGATATCTTGTATGGTGAATGACAGATAGAAAAGTGCATTCTCTCAATCACAAAATGATGCAGATTTCTTGTGTCCCCTGCCTTCATATGTAT
Source organism: Ziziphus jujuba (assembly GCF_031755915.1). NCBI lineage: Eukaryota > Viridiplantae > Streptophyta > Magnoliopsida > Rosales > Rhamnaceae > Ziziphus > Ziziphus jujuba. The sequence goes on from NC_083379.1 coordinate 22,683,810, forward strand.
AAGTGCCGAGGGACTATTTTTTATGACTTGAAAAAGGGGAAGAGATTTGCATAAATATTAGTAGCAGTATAAAAAGTACGAAAGTAATATATATAGGATTGAATAGTAGTAATTAAATGGTAGGTAGTAACAGAACAAGAACAATATATTTTTTTAGGTGGATATGTTTATATACTTTTGTTGAGTCTGTGATTTTCATACCCACAAGTTTCTTCAATGGCAAATTAATGAGTGCAAGTACAACTTTTCACTTTCTATATTTGGGATGTCTCAGATTTCCTACCTGTCATCCCCTTTTTGTCATTGTACATTGAAGGATCTAATTCTGACCATTGTGCTACTTTTATTTTTATTTTTATTTTTATTTTTATTTTTAGTTTATTTATTTATTTATTTTTTCCAGTTGAGGTATCGAGTGTAGAGAGCTACCAACAAAGGTATGATAAAATTTTTGTTGTTTTTGTTGTTTTTTTTTTCTTATTATTTATTTATTTTTCTAGAGGGGGTTTTTGCCAATAAAAGTAAGAATACAGTAAAAAATGTGGAATTTTAGGTTTTGCAACAGAAATTAATTCTACTGAAACATCGGCTTAGGTAAAACACATATGGAGGCTCAATGACCTCAAAAAATTCATAATCTACTTCTAGCTATCGCCTAGTAAGTGCTAGGCCTATTTGCCATAGCTTTTCAAAAATAGTTTTTGACTTTTAAAGCAGAAAAACAACTTAAAAATATTTGGACACTTCCTTACAGCTATCCAAATAGAGCTTAAATTGTATCATTGGCAGAATAGATATAATGCATAAACTTCGTAGTAGTTTAAATTTTAAGGGTTAAAATTATATATATATATATATATATGGAGGTTCAATGACCACAAGAATTCATACTATACTTTTAGATAGCACTTAGTAAGTGCTAGGCGTATTTGTCATAGCTTTTTAAAGTTTTTTTTTTTAAATAATAATAATAATAATAATAATAATAATTTTAAGCTCAGAAAACTGCTTAAAAACTATTTGGACACTTCCTAACAGCTATCTCAAATAGAATCTAACAGTATATTGGCAGAAAATACATACAATAGAAACTTCTTAACAGTTTAAATTTTAAAGGTTACTATTTTAAATTGTATCATAGCTCCAATATTTAGTATTTGATTCTATTGAATTATATGTTTGAATCCTACGAACCTATTTTTATTAGCTTATTGTTTTGCATGTATAAGCGCACTTTCTGTCCCCTTAACAGATGAGCTTACACGTGAGCTAGCTTAACAGAAACAATATGTTCTACATAATTATTAAGTAGTATTACTCTGTAGCAGCATCAGCGCAATAAATATTGTGTTTGTATATGTGTACAAGTGTGCAGCATGTTTGAGGGATTTAATTTAATTGTTGTTGGAGTTGCATTAGTCACTGTGATTAAATGGTATAAAGTGGATCTTATATATATGTGCTTCAAATCAAATGCCATAGTTTACAAGAAGAGAAGTCAATTAGGAAATCCCAGAACACGAGCATCATTATTTTGTTCTTGAAGCTGAAAAAGTAACGAATGAGAAGGATAACCAGCTTGAGAATTTTATAATCTGCGCAGCTTTTGCTAATCAATCATCATAGAAAGCATTATAAAACCACGCCAGCTTGATTAGTGATTTGATGATGGTTTACTACTTATTAAGGACTAAATTACAGGAGCATGGTGGACTTCTGCACATGCAATTATTATTATTATTTGAAAGATTTTTTTTTTCTTTAAAAGGAAAAGATGATGGAATAGTCTTGGCCACAATTATAAAGTAGGAACAGTACTATTCTGAAAAAAAAAAAGAAGATAAAACACTAAAATTAAAAGAATGGCCTATGAAAAAAAAAAAAAGAAAAAGAAAAGATATATGTATTTCATTCAACTAGCTTGAGTCTATCTACTAAATGTCCCTACCAAACAAAGTGCACCATTAAATCCTCCTTTGGACCAAGTAAAAACAGTTCTACTACGTAATTGTTTGTATTAAGGAAAAATTGATCAATCTCCATTTAAAAGACATACTTTCCTTGCAGTGTTTTCCAAAGTAGAATAAATTGCAAACTGTTTATTTTCTATTGGGGGGAAGACAAAGTGCTTGGTATTATCCCATTTGCACCAGAATCCTCTTAAATTAAGATTTTCCGCCATATATAATGACCTACACAGCACGTCATGCACTAGTCTGTAACGCACATTGCAGAAAGTACTTTTCATTTTTTTTTTTTGTTTTAATTAATGTTAATTTCATCTGAAGACCAAATAGAGTAGAGCCTTTGAAATATGACCTAACCGCAATTTTATTCTTTAGGTTTCACGGATCAATATCGTCACGGTTAATAGCTTATAGGGCAAATAAGTCATTTAACAGAAATTCGACCAGATCTATATTGAAAAACGTGCACTACCTCTAAATACATTTTAAAAATAATTTAGTAAACGTAAATATTAGATACTAGATTTTTACCTTGGAAAAGAAAAAAAATAAAATAAAATAAGAATAAATATAGTGAAACAGTTAATAAAACAATTAATAAAAATAATAAATATAAAAAAGAACAATAACAAAAAGTTATGATAAAAATAATTAATTTGCTTTGGATTTTTTTTCTCAAACAAAAAAATATTCTATTTATTTAAATACAACCCAAACAGCAATTAAATTATAAAATTTTGCTTTGATAAACTATTTAATTTATCTTATGTATCAAATATTGATGTGACATAAAATTAAATAAGATAAAAAAGAAAAAAGAAAAAATTTTTAAAATTTTTTTCTAAAACAAAATTAATGGATTTAAACACCATAATAAGAATTTTGATTGACTTCTATTGAAGGATTCATTTTTTTTTTGGTTATGTTTTTAATATTGAAAAAAATGTTTTAAATTAATATTGTTATATATGATTTATCAATCTCATTTTTAAATAGGTAAGAATAAAAATGAGTTAAATATAAATAGTCTATTAAATTATTATTATTATTATTATTTTAAACAACTAGATCATTACTGTTAGATTATAATTCAAGAATTATTATGATATTTATCTTGCAAAAGAAAAATAAATGCATTATGTGTAGGTAACTTTAGAGATAATTTATTTTTTTAAAATAATAAAATATAAAAAAGAACAATAATAAAAATAATTAATTTGCTTTGGATTTTTTTTCTCAAACAAAAAAATATTCTCTTTATTTAAATACAACCCAAACAACAATTAAATTATAAAATTTTAATTTAATGAACTATCTAACTTACCTTATGGTATTAAATATTGATGTGATATAAAATTAAATAGGATAAAGAAGGAAAAATATAAAATTTTCAAATTTTTTCTAAAAAAAATAAAATTTAAATACCGTATAAAAATTTAATTGAATTCTATTAAATGATCAATTTTCTCTAATTACGTTTTTAATATTGAAAAATATAAAAATGCTTTAAATTAATATTATCATATATGATTTGTCAATCTCACTCTTAATCTCTGTAACACCCCGTCCCGAACCATGTCGGAATTTTTGCACGTTGACCGAGGTTGACTGTTGACCGTTGACCGAAGGGGTCAAAAGTTGACTTTTTGACTCGATTGAAATCCTAGGTTGACTGAGGTACCATTAGGAAGTACACGTTGACACGAGTTTGTAGACTAGTAGCACATTGAAAACGGAGTTACGGTTTGAAAGTTATGAGCAAAACAAATTGAGGTCCAAACTGTCCTATGGGGAAATGAGCTTTGACTCGTGCATGGTTGTGAAGTACTCGTCGATACGAGTTCACAGACTAGCGGCACGCTTAAAACGGACATCCGGTTAAAAAGTTATGCACGCATCAAGTTTGCCGGATACAGTAATATTTTAATGTTTTTGAGTTGATGAACAGTGAAATACCACGTGTCGTCACCTGATTGGTCCACGTGGATGAACAATGAACAGTGTCACCACTGTGGCTTTTATTTGACAAAAATCTTAGGGAAGAGAGAGAAAGAGAGAGAGGAGAGAGATAGAGAGAGAAACCGACCGGCCGTCGGATTCGGACCAATTTTCCGACCATTTTTCGGCCACACGTGCCAGCCACCCCTCACCATCTCCTCATTTCCAGCCAGCCCACGAAATTTCACGGCCACCGGACCTCCGACGCGCCGGGATCGGAGCGTTTTCCGGCGAGGGGCTGAAAATCTTCAAACCCCGATTTCTCCGCCGTCCGGCCTCCGTTTGCCTCACCGCCGGTCCCGTTGGATTCCTCTCCCCTCGATCTACAAAACCGCCAAAAATCTCATGCAATGGCCACCGCACGCGCCGCCGCCGGCGACCGCCGCGGCTCGCCGGAAGTTACTGTTCCGGCGAGTACCCAGTATACCTGGCAATTCGGGTTGGTGGGTCGTGTTCGTGTCAACCCGTTTAATAATCGTGTCAAAAATGCTTAACCCGAACACGACCCATTTATTAATCGTGTCAGGTACCTAAAACACTAACCCGACCTGTTTATAAACAGGTCAACATGACACGACCCGTTTAACACGATTATTTTAACGGGTCGTGTTGACATATTAACCCGTTAACCTGAAATTGACCTATTAACCCGAAAACTAACCTATTAACCCGTTAACCCGAAAATTAACCTATTAACTCGAAAAAAAATTTTATTTATTTTTTTATTTTTATGTTTTTGTTTTATTAAAGATGTATTTTTTGTTTTTAAAAAAATAATAATAGAAAATTATTTTTATAAAATTTTTAATTATAATATTTTTTAGTTATTAAATATTATATTAGTGATAAAATATTAATTTAAAATTAAATTTAAATGGGTTGTAATAGGTATATAATCGTGTCGGATTGAAACTGACTAATAAATGGGTCGTAATGGGTCAATTTCGAGTTAAACAGGTCAACCCGAAAATGACACGATTAATAATCGTGTTAAACGGGTTGACCTGATTATGACCCGAACCCATTTATAATAAACCCAAACCCATTTATTCCGTGTCGTTTTCGAGTCGTGTCGCCGTGTCATGATCCAAATTGCCAGGTCTAGTACCCAGTCGCACCGCCGGTCCTTGTCCACTGTGTTCAACCTCCAGAACCCGAATCCAGCATCCTTTTCCGCTAAGTCGCAAAGGTTTGGGAGAATTCAGGAGTCGAAACCCGAAAGCTTTCCGGCAAGATTCCGGCCACCTCGGGTCCGATCACCGGAAAGTAAGACCGAATCCGTGATCCTCATCACTCAAGCTTCGATTCGGTATATAACTCATAACTTTTAGTTGTCGTTGTGTTGACCCCCCGGGTACCGGGTATTATTTATCCGAATAAAATATTAATTTATTTGACTGTGTGTGAATTGTATTCTAGGAGCACCGGTGAGTCGTGAAATTGATCCCATGGTGGATCATGGTTTAATTGCGTACTCCAGGTGAGTGACCCACCTTGAAAACTGTTTTGGGCAATTAATTATATTTATGCGGTGTTAATTTGATATCTGCAGTTATGCTCATGTGGTGTACTTTAAATATAATCGGAAAAATATTATTTTATATATATTTATCCATTGGTGCTAAATGGAATTTTTGGGTTATTAAGAAATCCCCGATTTTTATTATTGTGATTAAATGATATTTATTACACATGAGCAAGTATTTTCAGTAATTCGTTGTGTTTGGATTTTATATTATTTTTGAGCATAATTGGTTTGAATATTTTAAGAAAATTATTTGTTCAAATTGGTGGTTTAATTTTCATAATTATGCTCGTGGTATATTATTTGTTGAACCGCGTGTTGCGAGGAAAATTATTTTTATCCGTTATCGATGTTTTCGTACCGGTTTGTTGAATGAAAATATGTGGGATGGTAAGTGTGAAAATTTGGTATATTTTCCACGGTAATTTTGGAAAACGGTATGGTTGGTTTAATAAATTATTTTAGACGCATTCACACAGTATTGGTGCTCTGGTATATGTATATGTGGTTCAGCGCGCAAGTATTATTATTTCTCCCCTGAGTTGCCATTGGACCGTGGGCAAGCAAGTCTTATATAGTGCACACAGCTGCCCCCCTCCTTGGCCGGGATGATGGTTTCAACAGCGGTACTGTCGGGACGCCGAAGTGCCGTTTGCAAGTTTCTCTCTTTAATCTCCCCGCCAGTCGATGCTCAGGACGCTGGATATCGGAGGGCATCACTGGTATATGGTATGGTGCGTCAAGTACAAATTTTTTCGGATAGAAATTTCAAACCCCAAAGAGTACAAAATTATTTATTATAATTTATTGCATTTTATTTGTAACAGCCCAGACCACCCGCATGAGATATTGTCCGCTTTGGGCCCGGCCCGCACGGTTTTGCTCTGCGACCCCGAAAACACTGTGGGTCCACAAAATGCGTCTCAAGGGAAAGGTATCCACACCCACTTATATGGCATGCTTCGTTCCCCTTTCCAACCGATGTGGGATGTTACAATCCACCCTCCTTAGGGCCTAATGTCCTCGCTGGCACACCGATCCGGGTCTGGCTCTGATACCACTGTAACAGCCCAGATCACCCGTATGAGATATTATCTGCTTTGGGTCCGGCCCGCACGGTTTTGCTCTGCAACCCCGAAAACACTGTGGGTCCACAAAACGCGTCTTAAGGGAAATGTATCCACACCCACTTATATGGCATACTTCGTTCCCCTTTCCAACCGATGTGGGATGTTACATTATTTATATTTGGGGTATTTATTTATTTATTTGTTGTTTATTAAATTATTTGGTCTCTTGGTTTTCGGGAAGTACGAATATCGGGTTTTGTGAAAATGTTTTAAAAGGGGAACATTTCCAACGGAGTGAATAGTGAGGATTTTGAGAGAAATTGTTACCTCAATTGTTTATTTATTTATTTATTTAATTATTCGGTATTGATTAATTAAATCCCTTTATTTTGTATATTATTAATATTAAAGGTGTACAGTAGATAGGGTCACTCACTGAGATGATTAGCATCTCACGTTTTTAAATTTCGTTCCCCTAGGTCCAGGTTGAGAGACGTTGATCGTCCGGGGCGAGCCCGACGTCTCAGTTCGTCGCCGAAAGTTCAAGAAGTATTTCTTCCCTTTTTCCTCTCTATCTTGTATTGCTTCTTATCCGTCATGGTATTAATTCCACATTTGTTGTATAATGCTCTGTATACTGTATTGGACATGTAGTTATTATTTATGCACTGGATTGCTGCTGTTATTATTTAAAGTGCTGTAAATTTATGGAAACAAATTATACTAATATGGGAGGAATAAGGGGATGAATTTTAGAAGTGTGTTTTCAGTACAGGTAATTTTTGGTAAGTCCTACCCTTAGGGGGGGTGCTGCTGGATTTTCCGTTGGAAGGTTCAGTGGTATTTCCTTAGGATCAGGACTTGTCTAGGGTTCCGGGGAAGAATTCTGGACGGGTCCTGACAATCTCACTCTTAAGTAGGCAATTATAAAAATGAATTAAACATAAATAGTCTATTAAATTATTATTATTATTCTTTTTTGAAAGAGCTAGATCACTACTGTTAGATTATAATTTAAGAATTATTATGATATTTTTCTTGCTAAGGAAAAATAAAAATAATAAAATATAAAAAAGAACAATAATAAATTTGCTTTGGATATTCTTTTCTCAAACAAAACATATTCTTTTTATTTAAATACAACCCAAGCAACAATTAAATTGATTTAATAGATTATCTAACTTATTTTCTGATACCAAATATTGATATGACATAAAATTAAATGGAATAAAAAAAAAATATATATATATATATATATATATAAAATTTTCAATGACTTTTGTCCATGAGATGGAAAATGGTTTCAATATATAGTCTTTGAGGACAAGATCATTACTTTTAGACTTAAAGAATTTTTATGATATTTATCTTGCAAAAGAAAAATAAATGCATTACGACTAGGTAACTTTATAGTTAATTTATTATTATATTTTTTTACTCCTGATCAATTGTGTATCGATGGACTTGACCGAGTAGTTGTACCACTGAAAGTACACCTACACTGCTAAAAAATTCCTCTCACCCTCATGTTGTAATAAAAATAAAAAATATCCTAATAATTGTCTTAATTTTATAAAATAAAAATAAAAAATCAATTATCTTAATCCAAAAATTATCCCTTCTCCCTCCACTCTCCTTTCGCTCCTCTCTCTTCTTCTCCTCTCTCTTTTTTCCATTTAAAATCCAAAACAAAATTAAATATCTACGAACACAAAAAATAAATAAATAAAAAATCCCTAAAATCTTTCATTAAAAAAAAAAAAAAAAAAACCCCCCGAAAATCTCATTTCTTTCCTCCCTTCAACATGGATTATATATATATTTTTTCCATCAACTCTTTCTTTCCTTCTACAACATTTCTATTTTATAAATCTAGAAATATTTACACTATATTTGGATTGACAAAATAGAAGGGAACATGAAAAAATGATTTAAATCCTTTATTTAGATGGTTAAAATGAGATAGAAATGAAAGGAAATAGAAGAAAAATGTAAAAATTGATTCTTTTATTTTGATTAGGCTTGTTTTCCTCCCAAAATTATTACGAAATGGGTGGAAATATTGAAAATATTTATTATCTTTCATATGCTTTATTTTATTTTCATTCATTAATCATCCAAATAACAATTATTAATAGATACATCATTTCCTTTTATTTTATTTCCTTTCCTCGTTAAACATTTTCTTTATTTTTATTTCCTCCCTTCAATTCAAACATAATGACAAGCTTAACATCTAAGTCTAATGATATCCCACTTAAAAATATATGTTTCAACGTAAAAGATAAAAATTGATCCAATCAAACTGTAACCCTTTATCTTTGTCTTGTGGCTATGTCTACCAGCAACTGAGATTAAGAGATTTAAATGTTTTAAGACTTATAATCAACCAATTAACTCTCCTGAATCAAAACCGATCATCCTTTCATCTTTTTTAACTCAAGTTGCTTCACAGAAGTGGTTTTATGATTCAAGGATCAGTTAATTGGGGTGTGCAAAATAGAATAAGAATGATGGAGAAGTGGTGATACTAAAAATTAACAAAGAAGAATAACTGGAGGAAGAGGAATAGAGAAACCGAGGAAGGAGGAAGATGATAATAAAAAAAAAAAAAAAAAAGAATAAAATTATGCTAGATTTTAACCAATAAAATATTTTTTAAAAAATAATTATATTGCATTTATCAATTATTTCTAAAAACATTAATTCAAATGTCATGTGTGATAGAGAGTCTTTGATTGCAAACGATATTATAAGCCAAGGGTCGCAAGTGATTTTCATAAAACCTAAAGGTGATTTGATCATTAAATCAAACTTCAGTATCAACATATAAAATTAACCCTTGACAAGATGTCTTAGCTACAATTAGTGCCAACCATTGGTCCTAGACTATTAGCCATTGTATCTAATTATGGATTGAGATTAAAAATTTAGAAAATATTAAAATATAAATTTAGTGATATATTAGAATCTTATTTAGTAAAATTAGTTCTATATGAAGAAGTTGATAGGCTGAAAAAGAAAATTCTAACTTTAATTCTAATATTAAAATTCTGATTTGAGCTTGTATGTGTATACAAGGTTTTAAAAATAGAAAATTTCTTCGATATTTCGCAGAAATTTCGGTTTTTCCATGAAGTCGATATAAAATTTAGCTTCCAAATGGAAACAGGTAAAATTTTTAAAATTTCTACTGAAATTTTCTATAATTCCATAAAATTTGCATCAAATATCCACATTAATTTCTTCATAATTTTGTCAAAAAATCCATGATTTCCATGAAAATTTCTGAAATTTCCATAAAATTTTCAAAATTTCTAGAAATTTCTATTAAATTTATTTTTTTTAAAAACATTTCATCAAAAATTTAATAAATCTTATTGATGTTTAACTTCCTACTTATCCATTATTTTTTTATCATAATAAATTTAATATTTCTATGAATATTATAAAGTATATATAAATTATAATATAAAAAAAATATAAATATATATGTGAAATAAATGATAAATATTATAAAGTATATGGATATTATAAATATGTACAAAAAATATATTCTATACAAATATAGCTAAATAAATTAATGGAATGTTAATGAATGTTTATGGAATTAACTCATGAATATCATTTCAAATTCAACTATTAAGAAATAATAATTTTGTATACATTTAACCAATATCGTATAATGATTATCAACTAGAACAACCATATTTAGTATCAGATCCATATGGTTACATATTAACAATTATATGCAAAATTATCAAGAAAATATTTTTTTAATAATTACTCTTTTATTTCAAAACTCAAAATAAAAACAAGGAATAGACAAAATATTTTTGACCATCCAGAAATTTTATATTGTATTAAGTTAATATTTTATAAAACATAATGTAATAGTAATAATTATTTTATATATCTTAGTTAATAAATATTTTTATCAAATATATATATTTTTTGCATTTCTTATTAATAACATTACACTTATAACCATTAATGCTTATTATATATTGATTGACTAAGTGAAATATAAAATTCATTCAATATTTACGTAATTTTTTTAGTCAATTCAATAATTTATTGATTAAATAAGCTAATCCTAAAGTTTCAATTAAAATTTCTATTTTTTAGAATCAATTTCCATAATTTTGTTATAAATTTTTTTATTGATATTAGATTATTTTCGATATTTCCATAGAAATTTTCATATTTTAAACTTTGGATATTTTTTTCGATATCGATTTTTTAAACCTTGTGTATATAATATATAAATATGAAAATCCCATTACAAGAAAAGTCGTCCACCATTTGGTGAGCAATAGTCATCCATAACCGTCAACTATTGCATACCATAATAAATTTGATAATTGTAAATAACTGTTGCCCACCATGTAGAATCCAATTTTGCCTATAATAGTGTGTATATATATATATATATATATAATGCAAATCCAAAACCTAACACGTTACTTTATACTATATCAAACAAAAAGAGAAATTCATAGGAAAGTTAATTATAGTTAACATGGATCTATAGTGACAAAAAAAACTACTACAAAATGGTAATACCCAAAATGAAAAAAAAAAGTTGAACTTTTAGTTCATCAAACAATATATTTTTATTATTTTTTATTTTTGCTGAACAATATTATATTATTTAATCTTTTGGTAATGGAGATTTATTAGGAATATAATGTGTGTGAGATTGAAGTGGAGAAAACTGTTGTGACGAGGAATTCCATTAACATAATCATATTTAAAACGAAAGTGGGCGCACAAAGTGCTTTTAGAAAATGGCAAAGTCTTTTAAAAATTTTGTAGTTGAAAGAGGGATTGATAGGTGGCAAAGAAAGTGATTCCACTAAAAAACCACTTTGTTCCATTGAAGGCGATATTCTTCAATTTACAAAATCCAACTTCCCTGGCCATTGAGCCGCCTAGAGAAAAAGATTTTAGGCTCCAAAAATTTGAAACACATAAAGATGATCGAGGAAAAGGGCAAAAAAAAATCAATTAAAGTTGGATGCTCTTGATAAGGTCACCTAATGACCTGTAAACAAGTTACAGCTGTTCTCAAGCATTTTAGTCGACTCTTCTTAAAATAATCCCATTCATATTCATTAAAGAGATGCAAGTACATGCATAACACAATTTTTATAGTGCGTAACCCAAAAAAAAAAAAAAAAAAATCCAATTTTCATAGTGGGTATGAAGGGTGAAGGGTTATTATACGTGGCATACATACAAGGGCCTTTGATAGGTAATATAGGAGTTGTGGGGGCCATAGCCAATGAGGTGGGGATACAGAAGAAAAGGAGCGAAAGTAAAAAGGGTTTCATCCTCATCAAGTTTTGAGTCAACATCGATGTGTTTATTCATGTTATATACACACATGTGATATATATATATATATATATATATAATAAAACTTAAATAAAGATAATCCGATGACTTTTAATTTATTAATTTTAAAATCACACTAAAAAAGATTTAAAATTTAAAAGATAATTAAATATAAAAATATATTAAAATGCTATTTAAATATAAAAAACTGCATTAAAATTTTATGATTAATAAATATAATTTTAAATTATAATTTTTAATGTAATCAAAAATTAAAATAGAAAATTATAATATTAAAGATTTGATTTGAATTTGATTAGAAAATTATAATATTAAAGATTTGATTTGAGTTTGATTATATATAATTCTGTTATAATTGTTATATCATCCAAATTATGATGAATATTACTTGTAGAATTATATAAATTCTGATAATTCACCAAAATATGTAAAATGAATTATCTTAATTATATGTAACCTCACTGACAGTATCCACCATAACTATAGTGGACCATAAAATTATATATATGTGTTATATTTGCTAAAATGCACGCCTCAACCCATCATATTTTAGGCGCCTTATGTCAAGTAACATATACTGTTGCCAGATGTAAGGCATACAAATTTTTGAGGGCGAGGCAATTTTTTTTTTTTAATTTTTTTATTTATATATATATTATATTATATTATATTATATTTTGATTCTATTTGCTTACTCCATTTAGACCACTCCATTGATAATGAAATTAGGTGGGAATAGATGGGACTACTTCCAACTGTTGCTATGGGAGACGATGGAAATGGGATGCTCTGTCGTTGTCTTTATTCAACATGTTTTGGATGGTCCAAGAGTGGACATTGATGAACTTATAGAAACCTGTTTCCTTTAATTGGGTTCCACAGAACTTGCTAGTCTTAGAGCAACTAAACATAATAGCGATCTCAGACCAGTTACACATTTTAGATTTCTTTTCTATCATAGTGAAACGTCGAGCAAAATCTTATTATCCAAGAAAGATAATAGAGGACATGACCAACCAACCAAACGAAGTAATAACCTGTTTAAAGTGTAAAAGTTTGGCTAGTTGTACTTGGATTGAGCTTGACAATTTCATCACTCTATCCAATCTTCTTTTTATACACGAATCTAGCTGGGAGCTAAAATTTCCAGCTAGCTTGTTGGATTGGTCTGTTTTTTTATTTGTACATTGGCCATCCAATGTAGAATCCACTTTCAAAGTTTTACAAAATTTGACCTAAAAAATCACACAACCAAATGTGAAATCTTAAAAGGTAGCTGGCATGGCATGGGCAAATTGCACTCGCCATTAACTAATAAAATTGGAGGCTTCACATACAAAATAAAATAAAATAAAGAAGTTCATTGCTTCGCCCACTTTTGTTCACTTTTATAAACAAGCACTTAAAAGAATAATCCTTCTTTTGCAGTAACTACTCAATTCATACCTTAGCCGAAATACCTATTATAATAGCTTCATCAAATGTTACAAATACTGTTTATGAAGGAACCATAATTGGAAAAAAGTAAACCTAAATAGTATCCAACTGAAACACTGATCTGACCTTTTGGGCAGTGCAATAATTATGCTCGAGACCAAAAGGTCTACATGCATGTTCTGCTCCATTCATAAAGTCGAGAACCTCACATGGAACTCACATGTGGTTATAAATCCAGAGTAATATATAGCATTACAGATTCACGAAGAGAAAAATCCCACATGTAAAACTGACATGTGCTTAGAAATGAGAATTGTAACTCTTCCAGAATGTTGAAATTTTGCTCCCTTAAGAGAATGAGCACATGCAGTTAAACATGGGAAGATTATATATATATATATATATATATATATGACGAACTACAAGAGGTTGAACTCCTCCATCCAATCCAAGTACAAAAATACTTCATCCCCATAAACGTTCATATTAGGAATTATATTTCAACTCTAATAATAAGCAGAGAAATAAGAGATGGCTTAGGCAAAAATGAAAGATGATATTGCTTTAAACCGTGAAGATATCCAACTGGAATAAAAAATGATTCATTCAACAAATGATATCACACTTTCAACTATAAAATACACAAAGGAAAAAAAGAATTGGGTAACCAAAACAATCTTAAAATATCACCATGTCAGATGTTATGGTCTACTGCTTAACATGAAACCCAATATGCGCATGGAGCAACTTTGGAATTGGGTAATGCTGATCATATAACATCAGAAAGTAACTCGAAATGCCATTATTGAGGATATATAACTGCAAAGTTCCTCCTAAGCAGCAACCGCAATCTTTTCTGGCTTCTTAACGGCTGCCTTTAAAGGCTTCTGGGTACCTATGTTTTCTGGTTTCTCAATTCCTTGAATATCAGTTATCCTCAACTTAGTCAGTTCCTGAAAAAGAGAAAATGGATCAGGCAATGGTTTTTAGTAATGTACTTACATTAAGCAACCCTCATTTCTCACATACCTGGCGATGTCCTTTGGTTCGACGATAATTCTTCCTCCTCTTTTTCTTGAAAATGAGTACCTTTGCATCTAATGCCTGATAGAGAAAGCAGAAAACGCAAAGAAACGTAAACTTTCAAATTCGTCTAGAAACAAAGAATACTATTAACTTATACAATGATCTACGAATTCCATTGAGCCTATGTTTCCTTATATTTGTTTCTTTCGAGAATAGATGAGAAAGGAAGTAGGCAAGGCAGCATCATTTTATCGATCAGGTGAAGTTTGCAGCAGTAACATTTCAATCAGAACCAAAGACTGGACTTCTCAAGGTCAAGGATATAAATAGATGCACCAACTTTTACACGTTAACTTCATTTAAATTTCAAAACAATACCACAGGCAGTAATAAGTAGAGGTTTCCTAAGCATGTTCAAACCATTTCAACCCCTACTTTCTGGCATTTTTTTTATCATTTATTTGATGCACCAACTTTCAAACTTCATTTTAAATTTTAAAACAATGCCATGAGGAGCCGTCGGTTTAAGTTTCATAAGCATGTTCAAACAATTTCAACCCCTACTGTTGGGCATTTTGTTATAATTTTGGCTCATCCTCTCTCAGTTATCATGGCTCTACCTAAGAAGTTCATAAAATGATTAACTATACACTATGTTCCATAGAAACTTATACCAAGCTGGCAGAAATTATAGATTTAAGGGTTAAAAAATATTGACTGTAGAGCCTGCATTCTATTGCCAGTACGAATAAATCCTGATCTAAATCTTCCACTCTTTCTCAAAGGTACATTAATAACCAAAAAAATATTCCATTTTAGAAGTATGAAACAGTTTTCTAGACTAAACTCGAAATAGTTTTCTAGACTAAACTCTATAATATCATTCTCCTTGCATTCCTCTTATATGCAAATTTAATTTCTAAGGTTCTAATAAGGTAAGGTCAAACAAGCCTAAAACATAATTTTCCTACATTTATTTTCTATTCCAATTAAAGTAAGAGTTTTGAAGACAGTATGAATGCAAAGCCACTTTGAGATATTTGACTTAGCCATGAAACTTAAAATTCAATAACTAATTCCAAATAAGTTGACTCTAACCGTATAAACTGAATTTATCATGGCAAAACCACTTAGCAAAATGACTCCTATCGAAAAACAAACATGATGAACAATTTGAGAACACAGTTCCTCTTATCTATCCAATTTGGTACTGACATCAAGAAGACTAAAAAGGTTTATACAGAAATCAAGTAAAATTAAGGGAGGAAATAACAAACTTACATGCTCTTCAACAACTGCATGAACAGCTGCATCTGGCACTATGGGTCTCCCAACAATTGTCTGACTACTTGAGCCTAACAAGAGAACCTTGTTCAAGATCACCTGAATAGAAAACGAACAAATACATAAAACATATGAGATTCTATTAAAAGGAATTCGTATTGCTAGAAATATAAATTAAGATTATGAACAGAAAATAGCAAAAGGCAATCTTTAATCGCAAAAGAAGTCTAAAATATGAAAAATGAAAGTAAAATCCCTGAAAAATCACCTAAAAGGAGCTATTACAGATTAATCCAGTAAAACTGGAAATGAAAGAAGGAAGACCTATTTTTCAATTTTTATTTGTTTGATTTGCCCCCTTGAGTGAATGAAAATAAACAGGTCAGGAATAGACATATCATCCAATCAATGATGCTTAATATGTAATCCTTTTGTCAAAACATGGAAGATTTCAATATAACACAAATTACATTGTGAAGATGGACTTCTTGTTTACTTCAGTAAATGATTCATAAATCAAACTAGTTCAAATACCCATGCCAACAGTGCTCCAGAATTTGAAACCTATAGTCTAGTTGAACTTGACTGAAAAACCAGGAAAGTAAGGAACCATTATAAATTTCTAGATGACAAAATCTTCAAACTGATTTGTATTTTTAGCTACTGATATTTCCACTTCATCCCAAACGCAGTATTTCTTTCCCTCATCCCAGCAGGATTACAACCTAGAACTAGTAAACCCAAGTAATTTTGAATGCCCATGGCAAAAAGAACTTCCTAGTCTCTCAGATATTCCCCAACAAAAGCAAGCTCCACATCTCATATCACATCATTCATTGTTACCCTACATATCTTGTCTTTTCCACTTACTACATAATAGTAGAAAAATCACCCCCCAATGCTATTGGCCCTTGCATCCCCTCATCATTAAAACCCACCTAAGAACAAAATGTCCCTGAAACAAAAGCTTTCAGGAACAACATTTATTTGGTAATTTGACTGTAAGAGAGAGGCAAAACATCCAAGAAGACAAAAGCAACATGCTTTTCTCAGAAGCAAGCTGTAACTCTAAAAGCATCCAAATCATATTGCGATTTCGAATCACGAATGATGTTAGACAGATAAAGACATTTAAGTTTTCATTATACGAAATTCAACACAAACTTATATACCAAAAGGTGATATCACGTTAACACGGCTTACCTTGTCATTCACCTCGCAGAACTTCAATCTCTCGGTGAAAATGCAATCCCTATTGCTAACCTTGAATTGGTGCGAACCAATCTATATGTACAATGTTAAAAACAAAAACTGATCAAAATCCATGTGTACAATGTTAAAAACAAAAACTGATCAAAACCCATGTTAACTACTCCATATCCATCAAAACACTTAAAAAAAAAAAAAAAAAAAAAACAATCACCCGGAACCTGAACAACAGCAAAAAGGGGCTCGTAAGGCTTGAAAACACGATCGGACTTTTGAAGCGGCCCAATCACTTTATACCCAATTGCTGCAGCCTCCACTTCTTTCTCCTCCGCCGAATACTCGCTTTCGGGACGAGAACCAGACGCCGAAACGCTCTCGTCTTCGCTATTCTCCCCAGTTTCTTCATAATCAACGTCTTCATCTTCGTCGTCGTCGTCCTCATCGTCGTTTCCTCTGTTAGATGAGAAATGGCGGAACCGTGAGCAGTGGGTGCACCAGGCGGGTTCAGGGTTGGTGCAAATGGCAGGGAATCTGGTGCTCAAGATTTTGAGGGGTTGTTTGGCGGTTAGATGGGCTATGAAGGATCGAGCAGAAGGGTTCGTAGAGAAGAGAGCAGAGGCTTGACGCGTCAGAGCGTAGAGGCAGCGCCTGTTCGCCATGATTGCGGTTCAGGTGAGCTAAGGACGAGGGTTTTAGCTTAGGATTCAGTTTGGGGTTTTGAAGTGGCCAATTTTTCGTTTCTTCATCGCTTCCGTGATTTCATTTGTTTTCCATTTTTGCTGGTGTATAATTTTCCCTAATTTTGATTGCATGTTGTTGTGATTTTTATTTTATTTTATTATATATATATATATATATATTTATTTATTTTAGAGTTTTTGACAACAATTCACTTTGAATTTTCATCCATTTTTTGCAAATTGCATCATGATCTTTATATTTAGCATAAATATGTATGCTGACATTTATATTTTTTTATGGCAATGTTCAAACACTTTAAACGTTCGTTCTATTTGGCTATTAAATATCATATACCAGACACATTATCTATTTTTTTAGAGACATTTTTTATATAATATATATTGGAAAGCACACCATCAGTATTTTGGATATTTTATATTGTAATTCAACATTAAAAGAGGAAAGAGAAAGCGGGAGAGAGGTGCTAAGATTTATTGATTAGGGTTTACAAATCCAAACCCCTATCATGATCAAAGTTTGTATGCAGGAAACAAAAAAAAAAAGAAAAAGAAATCATTAGTTTAAGAACAAAAAATTCATGAGTTCAAGAAATTTGCTAAAAAAATCAAGGATTTAATATCTGTTATTGATAACTACGTTGAGGTATAGGGAGAAAGCTCCTACATACGGTAAGTTGAAAAGATTGGTTATGCTTCATGACTTTATTAATTTTATGAAATTGTCATGCTATTTACGAGTTCAAATTTGTTGGTATTCAATTGACAAAATTTGTTAAAGTTTTTTGTTAAATTGTTTCCAATAGTCAAATTTGTTGGCATTCAATTGACAAAATTTGTTAAAGTATTTTGTTAAATTGTTTCCAATAGGTGTTATAGTAGATTTGGAATATCTAGGTAATGCTGTCTGTATAGTGCATGTGGTTGGTGCTCTGCATTCTGTTTTTGTGCAACTGATTATTAGTTTTATGCTTGGTGGTTTCGAATTTGTTAGTTTATTTGGGAGTGCAAATTTTTTATATGTAAATTTTGTTTTGCGGTTTTTTGCTGTTGTTTGTCCAATAGATGATGATAATGATGATTTTTTAATTAATTATTTTCATGTGATAATGATGATTTTTTAATTAATTATTTTCATGTTTCACTTTTTTTTTTGTTTAATTAATTATCTTGTTATGTGGTTTGGTTTTTAACTTGCTTAATATATGTTTAGTTTAGTTAAATTGGTGACTACTATAGTTGTATTTTGATTTGTTATATTTTAATGCATGCAGCAGTTAGGTGTGAAGAGTTTATAATTAAGTTTCACTATGAAGGTTATAGCTAAAATAAGAAAACTAATGTACTTTTGTGGAATTGTAGACTACTTTGACCACCTTAACCCAAATTATGTGTTCATACTTAACTTGAAAGCAATAGGTCAAATGCTAGGTTATAAAGAGAAGAAGTTGGTATTTTATGCTAAGATACCTGGGTTAGTCAATGATTTTATATATATTGTATTGAATGACATTATTTATCAGTTGTGTGTTAAACTACCAGGAGATAGGATGGTTAAAGTGTATATGAAAGAATGTCAAAACCTTTCGAGTGGATACCAAAATCAAGTGATACTGGTGAAGGACAAATAAGCCTGTTAATGGTTAGGGTACAATAGGGATTAATGGTGGGCACATTAAGGGTTAATGGTGTAGGGATGATGAAAGGATTGATACATGCACATTTTGACCTAATGTTATTTGCTTTGACACATTAAAACCACATACAAAAGAACATGGCTTTATACTTAGCTCTGAAACATATATCCCTGGCCAATTTGAACATGAAATACTTGCCTAAACTAAACTTGAAATACCTACTAAACTGAATTTCATGTACCTGCCTGAACTAAACCCCATGTACTTGCCCAAATTAAACTTGAAATTGTACCTGCCCAAACTGAACCTGAAGTACCTGCCCAAATTGAACCCCATGTACTTGCCTAAATTGAATTTGAAATATCTTCCCAAACCAAACCTCATGTACCTTCTCAAATTGAACCTGAAATACAACAAGGACCTTGATACAAACTTAGATTGACTCGCTCATAGCAAATAAAGTATGGATCATTCATGAAGAAAAGCCTTTGCTGACTTGGCATGATGATGTGGCATATTGCTGAAGTGGCACGATAATGTGGCATATTGTTGAAGTGGCATAGTTTATTTGTTATAGGTTTAGAAGCGAGTCGACCTAAGTTTGTATCAATTTGGTTTCAGAGTTTGGTTTTCTAAGTACAAGTTTGATCTACCTTACATTTTATTTTTGTTTGTTTGATCTTTTAGTTTACAGTTTTTGCATTATATCAGAATTGCTTCATATTTTTCTTCTTGTCATCCTTGCCATCAATAGTAAAAAAAAAAAAAAGGAGAAAAAAAAAGTTTCATTTGTTATCTTCTTTGGCCGATCATCTTAGGTTTTTCTTTGATAACTGATATTGTTATTTTTGTTTGCTTTGTTCTTATTGCTGTCCAAATTTGTTCTTGCATAAAAAAAAAAAAAAAAATTGCATTAAGCATCAATGTTCCGAAATTGCACTAAAAACTCTGATTGTGTGATTTTTATAATAGTTTTTTAAATTTTGATTAGAAGAATGAATTTATACCTGTTAGTATCATCAAAAATCATACTTTGTTGCTGTCTTTAAAAAAAAAAAATCCAAAAACAAAAAAAAAAATCCAACAAAAAATAAGAAGAAGAAATCGAAAATCATTGAATTCAAGTTGTTTGAGTTGCTTGATATTGTGGTTGAGTTTGTTAATTTTAAAAGATTAAAAGTTTAGTTTTCAAAGGAATCATTTAAAACTTAAGATTCAAGGAAACTACAAGGTCAATTCCAAAAGATTTGTTTTCTCCCTTTTACTTCTTGTACTATTACTTTAAACTTATTCAATTTGATCTTTGAAACCTTTGATTGACGCTTGACTAGATTATCATTCAAAACTTGAGTTTGTTTTATTTCACTTTTAGTTGGCTAAATTCTAGGTATTATTGTTTCTTGTTTGATTCTTGTTTTCTTTGCTGTTGTTTAGACTTATTGTTAAGTTTAGTTTAGACCTATTTGCAGAACTTGAATTAATTAAGTTAGTTTGCAAAAAACCAAGTAGATTTAACTTGAGTAGTAAAAGGCTAGAATGTTAATTCATTAAGGTTAAAAGCCAATTAATTGTGTGAAACACGAGAGATTGACACTTTGATTGAGTGATACATGTAAGGGGGTGAATTATTAAGGATCTCTATATTTTTATCACTAACAATCAGCAGGTAGACATATCCAAAGATAAAGAGGAGTCATTGAGCTCTAAGATAGAAATTGATGCCAACATGTTCACCACCTTGATGAGATATATGCAGCAAATGGTTAAGGAGATGGAGGAACTCAAATTACAAGTAGCTACAAATTTTAGAGCATCTAAATTTCAACAACCTACTTAGAATCTACCACAAGGAGGATGTGGTAGAGACATATAGAAGTTTGAAGGTGGTAACTATTGAAACGGATTAAAGGAAGAATTGGAGGAGGAATTTAAGTCCTAATTAAAGATAAATATATAGCTACTATTGTTATGGTTGAAAAATTAGGTTTAACAACTATGAAACATTCTAATCCTTATAGATTACAGTGATTAAATGATTGTGAGGAAGTTAGAGTCAATAAACAAGTAAAGGTAAAATTTAGCATCGATGATTATAAGGATGAAATGCTTTCTAATGTTGTACCTATGAATATGGGACATGTATTTTTAAGTAGACCTTAGCAATTTGATAGGGATACTAAACACCATGGTCGAGCGAATAAAATTGTGTTTTCTTACAAAGGTGATAAGGTTGTGTTGATGCCATTAACTCCTAAAGAGCCTTTTAAAGACCAACTAAGATGCAATGAAGGAGAGAGGTTGAACAACAACAAAAGGCCAAATCCACCATTCCCACAGCCAACTTCAACACTTAATCATAACCTGTAACTAAGAACTTTGATATAGTGATAACACCATAATAGGGAATGAAAACCTATTAATAAGTCTAGGGTTTGAATGCCACAAGCAAAGCTTGATAAGTTAGTAGCTCTTAGAGAACCAAGACAATAACTTTCACAATTATGCTAAAAATTCTTAAACTGTTTTATTCAACTAAAAGGGGTGTCTATTTATAGGCAAAGTATAAATTCTAGTTTTCTAAAACAAAAATTGACATTAAACCTAGATTTCTAATCTTAATTTGACTAATTAACTTTCCTTTAATTGAAATTAGAAGAGATGATTTAATTTAAACCTAGTTTCCTAATCTTAATTTGACTAATCAAGTACCTTTAATTGAAATTAGGAAAGACGATTTAATTACATGATTAAGGCAAATTAGAAAACTAATTTGACACTTGTCCTAATATAACATAAACACAAAAATAATTAAGATTCCTAATTACAATTTGAAAACTAATTAATAACTTGGACACTAAGAAAGTTAATTTGGCCTTAAAGTTAATCAAATCCACACAATTGCTACATAGGATGCCATATGGCATTGCCACATCATCCTGTGGTTGCCATGTCACTATGCTACTTCAAAATTAGCTTTTTGTTTTCCATCTAGATTAACATGTTTACTTAAAGGTAAATGTGTTAAATCTAATAGAGTCAAACAATTAAAACAATAAACAATTTCAAATGGAAAATAATTGGAAGCTGAATGCATAAATCTATTATAAGTAAACTCCACATGTGGCAAACATTCCTCTCATGTTCTTAAACTTCTACTAATTAATACTCTCAACAATACAGATAAAGTTCTATTTATTACTTTTGTTTGTCCATCAATTTGTAGATGACAAGTAGCTGAAAATAAAAGTTTAGTCCCTAATTTAGCCCACAAAGTTTTCCAAAAGTAACTTAAGAACTTAGCATCCCTATCCGAAGTAATAGTTCTAGGAATTTCATGAATTCTCACCACTTCCTTAAAAGATAAGTTAGCTATATTAAATGAATCATCAGTTTTATTAAATGCAATGAAATGTGCCATCTTAGAAAACCTATCTACAACCATAAAAATTGAATATTATCCAGTCCTAGACCTAGGTAAACCAAGAACAAAATCCATAGACAAATCCACCCATGACAATGATGGAATCGGCAATGGCATGTAAAGTCCACGTGGTTTCAATTTTGACTTGGACTTTCGGCACTTTAAACATTTGTCACATATCCTTTCCACATCTCTCTTCATATTACGCCAATAAAAATGTTCTTGCAATATAGATAAAGCTTTTACAACACCAAAGTGTCCCTTTAAATCCCCACCATGACCTTCACTAATAAATAATTCCCTAATGCTACAATTGGGTACATAAAATTGACTTTTCCGAAACAAATATCTCTCAAAGATATAAAATTCATTATAACCATGTTTAACACAATTTTTAAATATTTTCCACCAAAGTCACTATCATGCTCATAAAGGTTTTTAATTGTTCAAAACCAAGCAATCTAGCATATAAAGTTGAAAATAAAACATACTTGTGGGATAATACATAGGCAACCACATTTTCTTTACCTTTCTTGTAAGTTCCTATGCCTCCTGTTAAGCTTCCCTTGTCCTTTGATGTGCTTCAAAGACTCATGATCCATGTGAATCGCAAATTCTTTCGGCATTAGATAATGTTGCCATGTCTCCAATGCTCGGACTAACGCATACATCTCTTTATCATAAGTTGGATACTTCAATGCTGCTCCATTCAACTTCTCACTAAAGTAGGCTATTTGTCTTCTTTCTTGCATCAAAACAGCCCCAATACCTACACTTGAAGCATCACATTCAATTTCAAAAATTTTAGAAAAAATTGGCAAAATCAATAAATGAGCATTAGTTAATTTTTTCTTTCAACAAATTAAAAGACTGCTCTTATGCTTCTCCCCATTCAAATCCAACATTCTTCTTGTCAATCTTGGTTAAAGATGCTGCAATGGTGCTAAAATGCTTGACAAATTTCGATAGAAGCTAGCCAAAACATAAAAACTCCTTACCTAGGTAATTGATGTAGGTTTCTGTCACTCTTGTATAGTTTTGACCTTGGATTGGTCAACTTTAATTCCTGCAGCACTTAAACAAATCCTAGAAAAACAAGATCATCTTGACAAAAATCACACTTTTTAAGGTTAGCAATAACCTTTCTTTCCTAAACACTTCTAAAACTAACCTAAGATGTCTTGCATGATCATCTGAATTTCTATTATATACAAGAATATCATCAAAATAAATAACTACAAATTTTCTAGTGAACAGACGCATTACATGGTTCATTAATCTCATGAAAGTGCTAGGCTAGTTAAACCAAAAGCATTACTAACCACTCATACAAATCATACTTAGTTTTAAATGCGGTTTTCTGTTTATTCCCTCTTTCATTCTAATTTGATGATACCCACTCCTAAGATCAATCTTTGAAAACATGCATGCAGCATATAATTTATCAAGTATATTATCTAATCTAGGAATATAATACCTATACTTAATGGTCATATTATTAATGGCCGTATAATCTACACACATTTACTAAGATCTATCTTTTTTAGGTACTAATAAAATAGATACAACACATGGACTCATACTTTCTCTAATGTATCATTTTTTGAGCAATTCACTTATCTGGCTTTATAGCTCTATTATCTCATTGGGAATACTTTTATATGCAGGCTTGTTAGGAATTTCAGCTCCAAGAATAAAATCAATTTGATGTTCAATCCCTCGAATAGGTGGTAAACCATTAGCAATTTTCTCCGGAAAGACACCATTAAATTCCTGCAAAAGAGAAGATATAGAACTTGGCAATACAAGCTCTTCAAGATTAGTTATATGATTTAAATAAGTATTTTTATGATTTAAATAAGCATATTTATAAATCATGACTAGCATATATTTATTACTAAAAAATGCTTTATTAATGTCACCTAAGCTAAGATAAATTTTTTTCTTTTGCTTCTCTTTCCTCTCTTTTTCTTTACCACTCTCGACCTACTCTCTTTTTCCTCACTCTCGGCTTTCTCATCTCTCTCTCTCTCTCTCTCTCTCTCTCTCTCTCTCTCAAGTTCCTCTATTCTTTTCCCCCAATTTTGGTTTTAGAAAGCTTACCTCAATTAAGTGGGTTGGCTTTACCTTCTTTTACAATTGGTGATGTCGTGGATGGCATGCTTGCCTTCTTTTTTTGCCGTTCGGCTTCTCTCCTTTGTTGCATTTGTAATTAGTCTCTAAACAACCTTTTTGGAGTCAACGGCTCAAGTTTAATCTTCTTTCCTCTAAATCAAAAGATAATAGCATTTTCTCAACCATAATGTATAGCATCCTTATCAAATTCTCATGGTCTTCCCAACAAAATATGTTCAGCATGCATAGGCATAACATCATATAAAACAATATCCACATACTAATCAATGCTAAACTTTACCTTGGCTTGTTTATTCACCTTCATCTCGCCACTATCATTTATATGGTTCGGGATGTTTGATTGTTGTTAAATCTAATTTCTTAACTACAACATTACTAATAACATTAACACAACTTCCACTATCAATAATCATACTACAAATATTACACTGAATATCACATCGGGTATGAAAGATGTTTTTTCTTTGTATTTGATCCTCATCCTTGAACATGCTTAAAACCTCCTTGCCACCAAGCTAAGTTCAGCTGTTGAAGGTTTGAGTGTCTTGGGTTCATCTTGCTCCTCATCTTCAATTGCCTCCTTTAAAAATTTGGTTTCACCCTTGGATCCCTTACTTTCTCACTCCAACTCACCATTACCTTTCAGCACCATAATTATTTGATTTGGACATCACAACAGACAACCGATACCCCTTATAGATGAAGATCGGCCTAATCACTAGGCCTCAAGCTAAGAGATTTAAGGAAAATCTAGCTGCCTTTATTAAGGGAGTTATCAATTCTCAAAAGGGCTTGTCCATACCCAAAGATACAAAGCCTATTTTAAGCATCCAAGTGGTGGGAGCCATTACGGACCCAAGAAGCTGTTTTAGTGCAAATATGGCCTCCAGGAAGCAAGAAATGGTGCCAACACTTTATGGAATCAATGAATATCAATAAGAGGTCATGGAATCAAGCCAAGTTAGAATCAAAAGCAATCAAAAAGGCTTGTGTGCATAGGGGAAAAGTTTATCGGTTTTGCTGGATTTTGTTGCTGGTTTTACTGTATTTTGCTGAGTTGACATTTTCTCTTTGTTCCAATCAAGGGCAATGTGTGGGACTCAATGATAATCCTATTTGGAATCCTACATGGCAGATGGGACCTGATTTGGAGCTTAATTTGGTCATTAATTGGTCAAAGATATCTTAGTTTGAAAGATAGTCAACTAGTTTTCTAATTTGACTTTGACTTTTTGTTTTAGAAAATTAGTCTTTTCTTTGGTTTCTATTTATTTATTTGCTGGACAAATCAACTTAGGAATTTTATTATTTTATTATTTCAGTTGTAACTTAATTAATTCCTAATTCAAAATAAAGGAATTAATATATAAAAATTAGATTAGGAAAGGAATACAAAATTCGACCACATTAGGAATCAACATACATGGCCGGTTTTATCTTAGTTTTATAGGGTTTATTGATTTGTAACTTTAACCTATTTAAGGGTTATTTTTCAATGAGAATGCACCTTCAATATTATTCAGAAAATTAATTGTGAGATAGAATTCTCTTTATTCTCTTTGAGCACCTACAATACTATTAGAGAGTGAGTGTTTTAGTTTTGACTTATCAATAGGACTTCAATAACTTATTGTGGCATTTTCATTATACCAAGTTTTCTAATCACAGGTTGGCTAGGGGTTAAGGTTTTCCCATAAGAACTTGAACTTAATTGAGATCCGGGCTAATATAATATGAGTTCAAGCGTGAGTCGACATAGGTTCGTATAATTTCGTATCAGAGCCAAGATTTTGTTCAGGTTTGATCTATCTTATTTATTTTATTTTATTTTGTGTTAATCTGTAATTTCAGCATTAGGGTAATGTTGCTTCTATCATTATACACATTCCGCAAATTTAAAAAAAAAAAAAATTGTTTTCCTAGTCAAATTAGGTTTCCTTGTTTTACCGTATTTTTGTCTCCTAGTTTGTTGTTGATTTTTCTTTTCTGTTTTAATCCTAATTATTTGATTCATTCCTAATTATTTGATTCATATATTTAAAAAAAATAAAAAAAGAGTTTTGAAGTCAAATTGCATAAAATCTAAAAAATGGGCAATTTGTTACTATTGGAGTGAGGTCATGGGTTTGGTGGAATTTTGGTGTTGGAATTGCAATTTTGTTGCTAATTCTTGCTACTGCAGTTGAGTGAATATTCTATGAGTGAAAAAAAAAAAGGGAGAAGAAAAGTCGAAGATAAAAGAAAAAAGAAAATTTTTTTGAAGTTCGGTTTTTGTTAAATTTGGCGTTTGAATTTATTTGCTGGAAATTTGTTGGAGCTGCTGAATTGTTGCTTATTTATTCAATATTTGGAGTTGCTAGAAATTCAAACTTGCTGCTGGATATTTGAATTTTGGCTACTAAAACTATTGGATTAAAATTAGCTAAAGGATTTGATACAAAAACTTGAATTTCAAAGAACAACAACCAACAACTATCCTATATTTTTGTTCAATTTGATTCTTGTTCATGTTTGAATTTCTTTCTCTAAATTTTATTTTTTGAATCCTAGTTTCTTACCATTTGGTCCAGTTCTTATTGATTTCGAAATTCCCTATGTTAATTTACCTTATTTTTTTGGTTAGAAGCCCGGGAATTAGGTGTTTAAAATTCACTCGGTATTGCATGCTTTTTGCTATTGTTTTATTGATAAGTTTAATTGAAACATATTTGTGATATAATTGCTGTTTTGTGAGTGTTTTAATTAGAACTTTGGTACAATTCTTTAGAGTGGAAGAAGGTAAGAGCGTGTGAGCTTAATAAAGGGTAAAAGCCGAAACTAGTGTCCAAACGCGAGTGTCGAGACCTTATTTAAGTAAAACACGTGAGGGAGTGAATATACTGAGGAATTATTTTATTTTTGCAATATATTTACTAACATGGTAGATTCAAGGATGAGAAGGGGAGTAGGGGATGGCTCATTGAGAATTAATGAAGAGGAATCCATAGGATTCAATAGTGATTCTCGAGCTATGGGGAATGGAGATGAGCACACGGACATGATGGCGGTCTTGGAGCAATTATAGCAGATGAATGCTCATTTTGACCATATAGATCAAAGGATGTGAAGGTTGGAGACTTCACAAGTGGGCCGAACTTGAGGCAAGAATTTAATGGAGGCCGAGGTCGAGATCGAGGAGGTCGCGGATGTCATAGAGAGGATTTTGAAGGAGGTAATTATGGAGATAACTTAGAGGACGAATTTGAAGACATCTATGCTCTATAAAGAAGGCAAAATTGTGGGAGACCAGCAAGGGAAGAGGATGACGATCTTGGAAATATTAAGGTCAACATACCACCTTTCATGGGAGAAAGTGATCCGGAAGCCTACTTAGAGTGGGAGGCGTATATGGAGATTATCTTCGATTGTCACAACTATTCAGAGGCTAAGAAAGTTAGATTGGCATCTTTGGAGTTTAGTCATTATGCATTCTAATAGTGGACAAACGAGTAAAGTACCCAAAGGAGAATTGGAGATGAACCCATCACTACTTGGTGACAAATGAAAGGAGCCATGAGAAAGAGGTTTGTACCAAGTCATTACCATAGGTTGCTACACCAGGAAAGAGGTTTGTACCAAGTCATTACCATAGGTTGCTACATCAAGAAAAAAGTTTGTACCAATTCATTACCATAAATTGTTACATCAAAAGTTACAACATTTATCTCAAGGAAATAGGTCCGTGGAGGATTTTAATAAGTAGATGGAGATGCTCACGATGAGATTGAGCATGAATGAGGATAGAGAAGCAACCATGGCATGGTTTCTTGGTGGGTCAAATCGTGAGATAGCCCATCAATTGGATTTGTAACAATATGTGGAATTGGAAGAGATGTTGCATGTGGCTATCGAACTTAAGAATCAATTCAAGAGGAGGGGCACAAGTACTCGGCTTGGAGGAGTATCCAACAGCGGGAGGTCAAATCCTAGTGTTTGCAGAAAGCAACCCCACATATGACAACAAACCAAAACCAAAACCAAAACTAGGTGATGAAAGCACCAATCGGCCAAAAAAGGAGGCTAGAACCGAATATGTCTAAGCACCAAGGAATGAAGGTAAATCTGATCCTAAACCTTCTAGAACTCATGATATTTTATGTTTTATGTGCCAGAGGTGAGGACACATCACTAGCCAATGCTCAAATAGGAAAATCATAGTGCTAAAAGTTAATGGTGAGTTAGAATCTGAAAGTGAAGAAAAATGAAGAAGAAGCCAAGTCTGATGATGAAGAAGCTGGAGATGAAGGGCATGATGAATCCGAAACACTCAAAGCATCTAGGGCTGAATTGAGTTTGGTGACAAAGAGGGTTCTTATCGTGTACAAAGATGAGGACCAAATTCAAAGAGAGAACATTTTCCACAGCTGATGTGAAATTCTAGATAACATTTGTAGTATGATAATTGATAGTGGAAGTTGTGCAAATGTAATTAGTATTTTGGTAGTTAATAAATTAGGATTAGCAGCCATTAAACATCCAGGGCCATATAGATTACAATGGCTTAACGATAGTGGAGAGATGAAAGTAAACAAACAAGCCAAAGTAAAATTCAGCATTGATAAATATGTGGATGTTGTATTGTGTGATGTTGTTCCTATGCGTGTGGGTCATATTTTATTGTGTAGGCCATGATAATTTGATAAGGATGCCATACATTATGGAAGAAAGAATTCCATTTTTTTTAAATTTAAAGGGTAAAAGGTTAAGCTGGAGCCATTAACTCTAAATGAGGTATTTAGAAATCAACTTCAAATGCAATAAAGGAGGGAGGCCGAAAAGCTCAAAAAAAGGACAAGTATGGCACCCATGGAAAAAACACCAATTCAAGGGGGCAATGACATGCTAGACCAACCAGGTAAGATTTCTAGAATCCAAATTGAGTGGAAAAACCAAGGTAAACCTGAGAGTGAGAAGAAACTTGACTAAACCAAGAGGCATGTGAGAAGCCCGAAAGTGAAGAAAACCATATTCGAGAGAGAGAAAGGAAAACAAAGGGAAGAAAAGAAGTGTAAAAATTTCTATATTAGTTTTAGGGATGTTCATAAGGCCATCTTGAGTAAAAAACCATTACTAGTCATGATTTATAAAGATGCATTTTTAAATGATCAAGCTAATTCTAAATAACTTGAATTGCCAAGTTCTAATTCTTCTCTTTTGCAGGAATTTAATGATGTCTTTCCAGAGGAAATTTTTAAAGGTTTACCACCTATCCGAGGGATTGAACATCAAATTAATTTTGTGCCAGGAGCTGCAATTCTAAATAGGCTTGCATATAGAAGTTATCCCGAGGAGACGAAGGAGCTACAAAGGCAGGTAAGAGAATTGCTTGATAAAGGGTATATTCGTGAGAGTATGAATCCATGTGCTATTCCTATTTTATTAGTACCTAAAAAAGATGGTTCATGGCACATGTGTGTAGATTGTAGAGCTGTAAATAATATTACCATTAAATATAGGCATCTAATTCCTAGGTTAGATGATATGTTAGATGAATTACATGGAGCATGTATGTTTACAAAAATTGATCTTAGGAGTGGATATCATCAAATTAGAATGAAAGAGGGAGATGAATGGAAAAATGCATTTAAGACTAAATATGGATTGTATGAATCGTTAGTGATGTCTTTTGGTTTAACTAATGCATCTAATACTTTCATGAGATTAATGAATCATGTTATACTCCCATTCATTGGAAAATTTGTGATTATTTATTTTGATGATATTCTTGTATACAGTAAACATCTAGATGAGCATGTAGAACCTCTTAGGCAAGTTTTAAATATTCTTAAGAAAGAAAGGTTATTTGCTAACATGAAAAAGTGTGATTTTTGTAAAGATGGGTTGGTTTTTCTAGGATTTGTTGTAAGTGTACATGAATTAAAGTTGATCAATCCAAGGTGAAAGCAATCCAAGAATGGCCAAAACCTACCTCTATTACCCAAGTGAGGAGCTTTCATGGTTTGGCTAGTTTTTACTGAAGATTTGTCAAGGATTTTAGCACCATCGCAGTGCCTTTGACCCAAGTTATAAAGAAGAATGTTGGCTTCAAATTGGAGGGAAGTACAAGATAAATATTTTAATTTGTTAAAAGAAAAATTAACCAATGCACCTGTACTAGTTTTGCCAAATTTTTCTAAGACTTTTGAAATTGAGTGTGATGCTTCGGGTGTAGGTATTGGAGCTATCTTAATGTAAGAAGGAAGATCCATAGCCTATTTTAATAAGAAATTGAATGGAGTTGCACTAAACTACCCGACCTACGACAAAGAGATGTATGCTTTAGTGAGACCTTTGTAAATGTGGTAGCACTATTTAATGGCAAAGGAGTTTGTGATTCATACAGGTCATGAATCTTTGAAGCACATTAAAGGTCAAGGGAAGCTCAACTGAAGGCATGCTAAGTGGATTGAGTTCATTGAAACATTTCTTATGTCATCCGCTACAAAAAGGAAAGGAAAATATTTAGGACCTTGTGTGCCTAATTGTAGCATTAGGGAATTGTTAGTAAGGAAAAGTCATTGTGGTGGTTTAATGAGTCATTTTGGTGTTTTAAAAACTTTCTTCTTGCTACAAGAACTTTTTTATTGGCCTAACATGAGGAGAGATGTGGAGAGAATATGTGAAAGATGCTTGAAGTGTCAAAAATCCAAGTCTAAGTTGAAGCCGTACGGTTTGTACCTCCCATTGCTGATTCCTTCTTTTCCTTGGGTGGATTTGTTTATGGATTTTATTATTGGTTTACCTAGGTCTAGGACAGGTGAGGATTTGATTTTTGTTATTGTGGATAGATTTTCTAAAATGGCACATTTTATTCCATATAATAAAACTGATGATGCATCCAATGTTGCTAATTTATTCTTTAAAGAAATTGTAAGATTGCCTGGTCTCTAGAATAATTGTTTTAGATAGGGATGCTAAGTTCTTAAGTTATTTTTAGAAAAATTTGTGGGCTAAGTTAGGAATTAAACTTTTATTTTTAACTATTTATCATCCATAAACTGAAGTAATAAATAGGACTTTGTCTACATTGTTACAGGCTTTAATTAGTAGAAATTTAAGAATATGTGATGTGATTCCGCCCGAGCCCGCTCAACCGATAACCCGCTGGGGTGCTGACTTGACACGGATGAAGACTAGGCCAATCACAAGAGCTCAAATTAAGAGATTTAAGGGCAACCTGGGAGTATTTATACAGAGGGTAATCAATCTCAACAGAGCTTGTCCATACTTGAAGATACAAAGCCTATTCGAAGCATCCAAGTGGTGGAAGCCGATACGGACCCGGGTGACGGTTTTGGTACATTTTTGGAGTCCGGGAAGCATGAAATGGTTCCAATGCTTTATGGGTTCAATAAATATGCCTAAGAGGTCATGGAATCAAGTTAAAGCAGCCTCAAATGCAATCAAAAAGGGCTTGTACGGACAGCTTCAACAATTTGGCCGAATTTGCTGTATTGCTTGCTGGCTTTACTGTATTTTACTGTATTAGCCTTTTCTTATTTTTCCAAGCATGGACAACGTATGGGCCTTCATATTCAGTTTATTTGGCATCCTACAAAGCATCTAGAAGCTGATTTGGAGCTCAATTTGGTCAAAGATTGGTCAAAGTCAACTTAGTCAAAAAGCTAGTATTATAGTTTCCTAATTTGATTCTACTTTTTGTTTTAGGAAATTACCATTACTTTTTAGTTTTTATTTATTTATTTTCTGGAAAAATAAGTTTAGGAAAGTTATTATTTTATTATTTTCATTGTAAATTAATTAATTCCTAATTCAAAATAAAGGAATTAATTAATCCAAATTAGATTAGGAAAGGAGTGAGAATTTCGGCCACCATAGAACTCTTTATTGTGTGGGCTGTTTTACCTAGGGTTTTTAGGGTTTACTTTGTTTCTTTCAAAGCCTATTTAAAGGCTTATTTTTCATTAATAATATAACTTTAAACTTTGATTTGATTAAGAAAATACTTGTGAGATTAATTATCTCTTTGTTCTTTGAGAACACCTAAAACACCATTAGAGAATTGGTTGTTTTAGCTTGTCTTATCAATAGGTTTTCCATCCCCTATTGTGGCGTCTACATTATACCAAGGTTTCTAACCACAGGTTGGTTAGGGGTTGAGGTCCATTCCATTAGAACTTGAACTTAATTAAAGATCTGGGCTAATATAATACGGGTTTAGGAGCAGGTCGTCCTAGGTTCGTATCATTTGGTATCAGAGCTAAATTTTGTTCAGGTTTGATCTATCTTTATTTGCTTTATTTGTTTTTGTGTTATTCTGCAATTTTAGCATTAGGTTAAGGTTGCATCCATCCTATACACGTTCAGCATCTTAAAAAAAAAAAAAAAAATTCATTCCTAGTTGAGTTAGGATTTCCTAGTTTTATCGTATTTTTGTTTCCTAGTTTGTTGGTTGTCTTGTATCATTGTTCTTGTTAATTTGGTTTTTGTTGATTTTTCTTTGCTGTTTTAGTCTTAAATATTTGCATTCATATATTCAAAAAAAAAAAAGAAAACAAGGAAAAAAAAAAAAAAGAAGTTTGCGGCAACATTTAAAAAAAAAAAAAAAAAAACTGCACATTTTGTTTATTTGGAGGTCACGGGTTTGGTGTTTGTTTTGGAGTTGGAATTGCAATTTTGGTCATTATTCTTGCTACTGCAGTTGTTTATGTTCTGTGAGTGAAAAAAAAAAAAGAAAAAAAAAAAAAGAGAAAGAAGAGGTAAAGTCGGATAAAAAAAAAAAAAAAATTTCAGTTTGTTGGAGTTTGATTTGTTTGCTGGAAATTTGTTGGAGCTGCTGGTTTTTGATTATTTATTCAATATTTGAGTTGCTGGGAAATTATTCTTGCTGCTGGATATTTGGATTTTGGGTGATTAAATTTTTTTGGATTAAAATTAGATAAAGGAATTGATACAAAACTTGAATTACAAGAACAACAACCAACACTTTTCTATATTTTTGTTCTCTTTGATTCTTGTTCGTATTTGAATTTCTTTTTCTGGAATTTTATTCTTGAACTCATAATCTACTACCATCTGGTGCAGTTTTCAAAAATTCCAACGTTTTCCCATTATTTTGTGTTTTCTTGTCTAGAAAGCCGAAAAATTAGGATTTGTTGGATTCTTTCGGTATTGCCTACTTTTTGCTACTGCTTTGTTGATAAGTTTAATTAAAACATACTAGTGATCTAATTGCTGTTTTGTGGGTGTTTTAATTAGAACTTTGAGATAATTCATTGAGTGGAAAAAGGCAAGAGTGTGAGAGCTTAAAAGAGGGTAAAAGCCGAAACTAGTGTGCAAACACGAGTGTCGAGACCTTGATTGAGTGAAACACGTGAGGGAGTGAATATTGTGAGGATTTATTTTATTTTTACAGTATTTTACTAACATGGCAGATTCTAGAATAAGAATAGGGGATCCACCCTTGAGGATCAATGAGGAAGAGTCCGTAGCATTTCATGGCGATGACCGAGCTACCAGAAGTGGAGACCAAGTGGACTTGAGAACTATTTTGGAATCAATACAGCGGATGAGTGCTCAATTTGAGCATGTAAACCAAAGAGTGGGAAGATTAGAAGCCTCACAAGGAAGGCCGAATACAAGAAATAGGCAAGAATTCCATGGAGGACGAGGCCGAGGACGAGGAGGTCGCGAGAGGCCGAGAGAGGAATTTGATGAGGAGCCATTGGACGGTGACTTTGAGGAAGGTATGGACGAAACCTTTGCTGTCCAAGATAGAGCTGGCCATGGGAGATATAGGAGGGAGGATACAGATGAAGATTTGGGAAATATCAAGGTTAATATCCCACCTTTTATGGGTAAAAGTGATCCTGAAGCTTATTTGGAGTGGGAAGAGAAAATGGAGATGATTTTTGACTGCCACAACTATTCGGAAGGTAAGAAGGTGAAGATGGCAGCAATGGAGTTTGGCCATTATGCACTCCAATGGTGGATAAATGAGCAAAGCACCCGAAGGAGGGTTGAAGCTGTCCGTACAAGCCCTTTTTGATTGCATTTGAGGCTGCTTTAACTTGATTCCATGACCTCTTAGGCATATGTATTGAACCCATAAAGCATTGGAACCATTTCATGCTTCCCGGACTCCAAAAATGTACCAAAACCGTCACCCGGGTCCGTATCGGCTTCCACCACTTGGATGCTTCGAATAGGCTTTGTATCTTCAAGTATGGACAAGCTCTGTTGAGATTGATTACCCTCTATATAAATACTCCCAGGTTGCCCTTAAATCTCTTAATTTGAGCTCTTATGATTGGCCTAGTCTTCATCCGTGTCGAGTCAGCACCCCAGCGGGTTATCGGTTGAGCGGGCTCGGGCGGAATCACATCATTCCCCTCCTCTTGAAAAGGATTTGTCCTCAAATCAAGATCATCACCTGCAGAAAAAGGAGTTTAATCAGCAACATTAAATGCAGCACTCATGTTATACTCACCCGGTAAATCAAGCTTGTAGGCATTCTTGTTATTCGGCTCCAAAACTTGAAAAAGTCCATCCATAGGCGGCATGAGCTTTGACTTTCTTTGTTTAGGAAACCATTCCTTTCGTAGACAAGAAAACACAAAATAATGGGAAAACGTTGGAATTTTTGAAAACTGCACCAGATGGTAGTAGATTATGAGTTCAAGAATAAAATTCCAGAAAAAGAAATTCAAATACGAACAAGAATCAAAGAGAACAAAAATATAGAAAAGTGTTGGTTGTTGTTCTTGTAATTCAAGTTTTGTATCAATTCCTTTATCTAATTTTAATCCAAAAAAATTTAATCACCCAAAATCCAAATATCCAGCAGCAAGAATAATTTCCCAGCAACTCAAATATTGAATAAATAATCAAAAACCAGCAGCTCCAACAAATTTCCAGCAAACAAATCAAACTCCAACAAACTGAAATTTTTTTTTTTTTTTATCCGACTTTACCTCTTCTTTCTCTTTTTTTTTTCTTTTTTTTTTTTTTTCACTCACAGAACATAAACAACTGCAGTAGCAAGAATAATGACCAAAATTGCAATTCCAACTCCAAAACAAACACCAAACCCGTGACCTCCAAATAAACAAAATGTGCAGTTTTTTTTTTTTTTTTTAAATGTTGCCGCAAACTTCTTTTTTTTTTTTTTTTCCTTGTTTTCTTTTTTTTTTTTGAATATATGAATGCAAATATTTAAGACTAAAACAGCAAAGAAAAATCAACAAAAACCAAATTAACAAGAACAATGATAAAAGACAACCAACAAACTAGGAAACAAAAATACGATAAAACTAGGAAATCCTAACTCAACTAGGAATGAATTTTTTTTTTTTTTTTTTTAAGATGCTGAACGTGTATAGGATGGATGCAACCTTAACCTAATGCTAAAATTGCAGAATAACACAAAAACAAATAAAGCAAATAAAGATAGATCAAACCTGAACAAAATTTAGCTCTGATACCAAATGATACGAACCTAGGACGACCTGCTCCTAAACCCGTATTATATTAGCCCGGATCTTTAATTAAGTTCAAGTTCTAATGGAATGGACCTCAACCCCTAACCAACCTGTGGTTAGAAACCTTGGTATAATGTAGACGCCACAATAGGGGATGGAAAACCTATTGATAAGACAAGCTAAAACAACCAATTCTCTAATGGTGTTTTAGGTGTTCTCAAAGAACAAAGAGATAATTAATCTCACAAGTATTTTCTTAATCAAATCAAAGTTTAAAGTTATATTATTAATGAAAAATAAGCCTTTAAATAGGCTTTGAAAGAAACAAAGTAAACCCTAAAAACCCTAGGTAAAACAGCCCACACAATAAAGAGTTCTATGGTGGCCGAAATTCTCACTCCTTTCCTAATCTAATTTGGATTAATTAATTCCTTTATTTTGAATTAGGAATTAATTAATTTACAATGAAAATAATAAAATAATAACTTTCCTAAACTTATTTTTCCAGAAAATAAATAAATAAAAACTAAAAAGTAATGGTAATTTCCTAAAACAAAAAGTAGAATCAAATTAGGAAACTATAATACTAGCTTTTTGACTAAGTTGACTTTGACCAATCTTTGACCAAATTGAGCTCCAAATCAGCTTCTAGATGCTTTGTAGGATGCCAAATAAACTGAATATGAAGGCCCATACGTTGTCCATGCTTGGAAAAATAAGAAAAGGCTAATACAGTA
Organism: Ziziphus jujuba; assembly: GCF_031755915.1. Taxonomy (NCBI): domain Eukaryota; kingdom Viridiplantae; phylum Streptophyta; class Magnoliopsida; order Rosales; family Rhamnaceae; genus Ziziphus; species Ziziphus jujuba. The sequence continues at coordinate 22,720,796 of NC_083379.1, forward strand.
AAATACAGTAAAGCCAGCAAGCAATACAGCAAATTCGGCCAAATTGTTGAAGCTGTCCGTACAAGCCCTTTTTGATTGCATTTGAGGCTGCTTTAACTTGATTCCATGACCTCTTAGGCATATTTATTGAACCCATAAAGCATTGGAACCATTTCATGCTTCCCGGACTCCAAAAATGTACCAAAACCGTCACCCGGGTCCGTATCGGCTTCCACCACTTGGATGCTTCGAATAGGCTTTGTATCTTCAAGTATGGACAAGCTCTGTTGAGATTGATTACCCTCTGTATAAATACTCCCAGGTTGCCCTTAAATCTCTTAATTTGAGCTCTTGTGATTGGCCTAGTCTTCATCCGTGTCGAGTCAGCACCCCAGCGGGTTATCGGTTGAGCGAGCTCGGGCGGAATCACATCAATATGGGAAGAATGTTTGCCACATGTTGAATTTACTTATAATAGATGTTTGCATTCAGCAACTAATATACACCATTTGATATTGTTTATGGTTTTAATCCTTTGACTTCATTAGATTCAACACATTTACCTTTAAGTGAACGTGCTAATCTAGATGGAAAACAAAAAGCTGATTTTATGAAGCAGATTCATGAGAAAACAAAAGCAAACATTGAAAGGAGGATGGAACAATATGTAAGGAATGCTAATCAAGGCTAAAAATGGGTTATTTTTAAACTAGAGATTGGGTTTGATTGCATTTAACAAAGGAGAGGTTTCCTGAACAATGGAAGTCAAAGCCTATGCCGCGTGAAGATGGACCCTTTCAAGTTTTGGAGTGGATGAATGAAAATGCTTACAAACTTGATTTACCGGATGAGTATAATATTAATGCTTCATTTAATGTTGCTGATTTATCTCCTTTTGCTGCAGGTGATGATTTTGATTTGAAGGCAAATCCTTTTCAAGAGGAGGGGAATGATGAGAATCCATCTGAACCCGCACAACTAACAACCCGCTGGGGTACTGATACATTACAAATGAAGATCGAGCCAATCACTAGACCTCAAGCTAAGAGATTTAAGGACAACCTGGCTGTCTTTATTTACGGAGTTATCAATTCTTAAAAGGGTTTGTCCATACCCGAAGATACAAATCTTGTTTTAAGCATCCAAGTGGTCAAAGCCATTATGGACCTGGGAAGCTGTTTTAATGCAAATATGGCCTCCGGGCAGCAATAAATGGTCCCAACACTTTATGGAATCAATGAATATCAAAAAGAGATCATGGAATCAAGCCAAGATAGAACCAAAAGCAATAAAAAAGGACTTGTGTGCATAGGGAAAGGTTGGCTTGTTTTGCTGCATTTTGTTGTTGACTTTACCGTATTTTGCTGAGTTGGCATTTTCTCTTTGTTCCAATCAAGGGAAACATATGGGGCTCAATGATAATCCTATTTGACATCTACATTGCACATGGGAGCTGATTGGAGCTTAAATTGGTCATTGATTGGTAAAAAATAGCTTAGTTTGAAAGATAGTCAACTAGTTTCCTAATTTGACTTTGACTTTTTATTTTAGAAAATTAGTCTTTTATTTGGTTTCTATTTATTTGCTGGAAAAATCAATTTAGGAAAGTTATTATTTTATTATTTCAGTTGTAACTTAATTAATTCCTAATTCAAAATAAAAAAAATTAATTAATCAAAATTAGATTAGGAAAGGAATACAAAATTCAGCCACATTAGAAATCTAGCATGCATGGCCGGTTTTATGTTAGTTTTATAGGGTTTATTGATTTGTAACTTTAACCTATTTAAGGGTTATTTTCAAGAGAATGCACCTTCAATATTATTCAGAAAATTAATTGTGAGATAAAATTCTCTTTGTTCTCTTTGAACACCTAAAACATCATTAAAGAGTGAGTGTTTTAGTTTTAACTTATCAATAGGACTTTAATAATCTATTATGGTGTCTTCATTATACCAATGTTTCTAATCACAGGTTGGCTAGGGGTTAAGGTTTTTCCATAAGAACTTGAACTTAATTGAGATCCGGCCTAATATAATATAGGTTTAGGTGCAAGTCGACCTAGGTTTGTATCATTTGGTATCAGAGTCAAGATTTTGTTCAGGTTTGATCTATCTTATTTGTTTTATTTTATTTTATGTTAATATAATTTCACCATTAGGTTAAGGTTGCTTCTATCATCATACACATTCTGCATATTAAAAAAAAAAAAAATTTCCTAGTCAAATTAGGTTCCCATGTTTTATCGTATTTTCGTCTCCTAGTTTATTGGTTGATTTTCATTTTTGTTCTTGTTTGTTTTTATTTTTAATTTTTTATTTGCTGTTTTAATCCTAATTAGTTGCATTCATATATTCAAAAAAAAAAAAAAAAAGAGTTTTGAAGGCATATTGGATAAAATCTAAAAATTGTGCAATTTGTTACTATTGGAGTGAAGTCACAGGTTTGGTGGAATTTTGGTGTTGGAATTGCAACTTTGTTGTTAATTCTTGCTACTGCAGTTAAGTGAATATTCTGTGAGTAAAAAAACAAAAAACAAAAAAACAAAAAAAACAAAAGGGAGATGAAAAGTCGAAGATAAAAGAAAAAAGAAATTTTTTTTGAAGTTCGGTTTTTGTTAAATTTGGAGTTTGAATTTATTTGCTGGAAATTTGTTGGAGCTGCTGAATTGTTGCTTATTTATTCAATATTTCGAGTTGCTAGAAATTCAAATGTGCTGCTGGATTGAATTTTGGCTACTAAAACTATTGGATTAAAATTAGCTAAAGGATTTGATACAAAAACTTGAATTTCAAAGAACAACAACCAACAACTATCCTATATTTTTGTTCAATTTGATTCTTGTTCATGTTTGAATTTCTTTCTCTAAATTTTATTTTTTTGAATCCTAGTTTCTTACGATCTGGTCCAGTTCTTATTGATTTCGAAATTTCCTGTGTTAATTTACCTTATTTTTTTGGTTAGAAGCCCGAGAATTAGGTGTTTAAAATTCACTTGGTACTGCTTATTTTTGCTGCGGGTTTGCTGATAAGTTTAATTGAAACATACTTATGATCTAATTACTATTTTTTGGATGTGTTAATTAGAGCTTTAAGATAATTCTTTGGAGTGGAAAAAGACAAGTGTGTGTGAGCTTAAAAGAGGGTAAAAGCCAAAACTAGTGTGCAAACACGAGTGTCACGACCTTATTTGAGTGAAACACGTGAGGAAGTGAATTTGGTAAGAAAAAATTATATTTTTGCAATATATTTACTAAAATGGTAGACTCAAGGATGAGAAGGGAGCAGGAGATGGCTCATTGAGAATTAATGAAGAGGAATCCATAGGATTCAATGGTGATTCCCGAGCTACGGAGAGTGGAGATGAGCTCACCGACATGATGGCGGTCTTGGAGTAAATACAGCGGATGAATGCTCATTTTGACCATATATATCAAAGGGTGGACAGGTAAAAGACTTCATAAGGTGTGCCGAATTTGAGGTAAGAATTTCATGGAGCTGAGGTCAAGATCGAGGAGATCTCGGATGTCATAGAGAGGATTTTGAAGGAGGTGATTATGGAGATAATGTAGAGGAGGAATTTGAAGACATCTATGCTCTACAAGGAAGGAAAAACTGTAAGAGACCAGCAAGGGAAGAGGATTATGATCTTGGAAATATTATAGTCAACATACCACATTTCATGGGAAAAAGTGATCTGGAAGAATACTTAGAGTGGGAGGAGTGTATGGAGATGCTCTTTGATTGTCACAATTATTCAAAGGCTAAGAAAATTAGATTGGCAGCTTTGGAGTTTTGTCATTATGCACTCCAATGGTGGACAAATGAGCAAAGTATCCGAAGAAGAATTGGAGATGAACCCATCACTACGTGGCGACAAATGAAAGGACCCATGAGAAAGAGGTTTGTACCAAGTCATTACCATAGCTTGCTACATCAAAGGTTGTAATCTTTATCTCAAGGAAATAGGTTCGTGTTGGATTTTTACAAGGAGGTGGAGATGCTCATGATGAGATTGAGCATGAATGAGGATAGAGAAGCTGATACGAACCTTGGACGACCTACACCTAAATCCTTATTATATTAGCCTAGATCTAATTATGTTCAAGTTATAATGGTCACCTCAACCCCTAACCAACTTGTGATTAGAAACCTTGGTATGATGAAGATGCCACAATAGGTGATGGATATCCTATTGATAAGTTAAACTAAAACACTCCAAAAGAACAAAGAGAAATTCAATCTCACAAAATAAATTCTGAATATTATTAATGGTGCATTCTTCTAAAAATCAAGCCCTTTCATAGGCTAAAAGAAAACAAAATAAATTAATTAATTCCTTTATTTTGAGTTAGGAATTAATTAATTTACAATAAAAATAATAACTTTCCTAAACTTATTTTTCCAGTAAATAAATAAATAAAAACCAAAAGTAAAGGTAATTTCCTAAAACAAAAAGTAGAAATCAAATTAGGAAACTAAAATACTATCTTTTTGACTAAGTTGATTTTAACCAATCTTTGACCAATTGAAGCTCCAAGTCAGCTTCCATACTCTTTTTAGGATGCAAAATAGGCTGATCATGAAGTCTCACGTGTTTCCCTTGCTTAGAGGAAAGAGAAAAATCCAACTCAACAAATTACAGTAAAGCCAGCAAGAAAAACAGCAAAACCAGCCAAATTTCCATGTTTTGCGCACAGTCCCTTTTTGATTTCCTTTGAAGCTACCTTGACTTGATTCCATAACCTCTTAGACATATCTATTGAATCCATGAAGCATTGGAACTATTTCATGCTGTCCGGACTCCATAAATACACCAAAACCATTACCCGGGTCCATATCGGCTTCCACAATTTGTATACTCAAAACAGGTCTTGAATCTTTGGGTATGGATAGGCCATCTTAAGAATGAATTACTACCTAGATAAAGGCAACAAGGTTTTCTCTAAACCTCTTAGCTTGAGCCTTAATGATCGGCCCGGTCTTCATCCATATCGGGTCCGCACCTTAACGGGTTGTTGGTTGTGCGTGCTCGGTTCGATTCACATTAGAAGCAAGCCATGGCACAGTTTCTAGGTGGGTTGATTTGTGAGATAGCCAATCAATTGGAATTGTAACAATATGTGAAATTGGAAGAGATGTTGCATGTGGCTATCAAACTTGAGAATCAATTCAAGAGGAAGGGCATAAGTACACGGCTTGGAGGAGTATCCAACAGTGGGAGGTCAAATCCAAGTGCTTGGAAAAGAAACCCCACATATGACGACAAGCCAAAACCAAAAAATAGGTGATGAAAGCAACAATTGGCAAAAAAAGGAGGCTAGAACCAAATCTATCTAAGCACTAAGGAATGAAGGTAAATATGATCTTAAACCTTCTAGAACTCGTGATATTTTGTGTTTTAACTTCCAGAGGTGAGGACACATCGCTAGCCAATGCCCAAATAGGAGAATTATGCTACTGAAAGGTAATGGTGAGTTAGAATTCAAAGTGAAGGAGAAGCCAAATTTGATGATAAAGAAGTTGGAGAGTAAGGGTATGATGAATCTGAAACACTCAAAGCATATAGGGCTGAATTGAGTTTGGTGGCAAGGAAGGTTCTAACCGTGTACAAAGATAAATAATTGAAAGAGAGAACATCTTCCACACTCGATATGAAATTCAAAGTAACATCTGTAGTGTGATAATTGATAATGTAAGTTATGCAAATGTAATTAGTAACTTGGTAGTTAATAAATTAGGGTTAGCAGCCATTAAACATCCAGAACCATATAGGTTACAATGACTTAATGATAGTGGAGAGATAAAAGTAAATAAACAAGCCAAAGTAAAATTCAGCATTGATAAATATGTGGATGTTGTATTGTGTGATGTTGTTCCTATGCATGCGGGTCATATTTTATTGGGTAGGCCATGGCAATTTGATAAGGATGCCATACATTTTGGAGGAGAGAATTTCATTGGTTTTAAATTTAAAAGGAAAAAGGTTACGCTAGAGCCATAGGAGCTCTCTTCACCTTGTTTCAGTTTCAACCTTGATTTGAATACGAGATTGCTTCTCTAAACACTTGAACTTGACCTCCCGCTATTTGAAACACCTCCAAACGTAAGCTAGTACCTATCCTCTTAAATTGATTCTCAATTTCGATGGCCACATGTAGCATATCTCCCAACTCCATATATTGTTGTAATTCCACTTGATTGGCTATCTCTAGGTTTAAACCTCCCAAAAACCGTGCCATGGTTGCCTCACGATCCTTATGCATGCTCAATCTCATCATAAGCATCTCCATCTCCTTGTAGTAGTCCTCCACGGTCCTACTACCTTCTAATAAAGATTGTAGTCTTTGGTGCAACATTCTATGGTAATGGGTTGGCACAAATCTCTTCCTCATTGCTCCCTTCATTTGTTGCCAAGTAGAAATTAGTTCATCACCAACCCTCCTTCAGTACATTGCTCATTATTCCACCATTGCAATGCATAATAATCAAATTCCAAAGCGGCCAACTTTATTTTCTTTACCTCGGAATAGTTATGGCGATCGAAAATCATCTCCATGTGTTCTTCCCATTCTAGGTAAGCTTTTGAATCACTTTTACCTAAAAATGGTGGTATGTTTACCTTAATGTTTCCAAGGTCATCATCTTCATCTCGGGCTTCCCTTCCTCGGTTTTTTCTTCCTTGGAGTGAAAATATATCGTCATACTCCTCCTCAAGGTTGTCTCCAATGTTACCTCCTTTGAATTCCTCCCTAAAATGTCCACGGTCTCCTCAACCTCGACCTTGGGTTCAGCCCACCCTATGAATTCTCAAATCTATCCATTCTTTGATCAAGTTGATCAAAGCAAGCATTCATCCTTTCAAGTTGTTCCAAAACCACTAACATGTCGGTAGGTTCTCCTTCGCTTCCCGTTGCTCTAGATTCTACTTTAAATCCCATAGATTCTTCTTCAATATTTCTTAATGAGTCTCCTCCTCTTTTTTATTATTGAATCTGTCATGTTAGAGAAAATAATGCAAACAACCTCACTAAATTCACTCTCTCACGTGTTTAACTTAAAAAGGTCTTGTTCACTCATGTTTTCACACTAGTTTCGGCTTTTGACCCTCTTTTAAGCTCACGATCTCTTGCCTTTTCTACTCAAAAGAATATCTCAAGATTCTATTAAAACAACTCAAACAGTAGTTCGATCAGAAGTATTCCCTAATTTGACTTACCAATAAAACAGCAACAAAAAACAAGCAATTTCCGAGTGTATTGTTAATGCCTAATTCTCGGCTTTCTAACCAAACACAAGAACAAGGCAAATTTCAGATTTCAATAAAGAATAAACCAGAATATTAATGACCAAAATTTCAAGGATAAAATTTTAGAAAACAATTGAATCAATGATAATAACAACAAATTGGAATAAAGTATTAGATAGTCGTTAGTTGTAGTTCTCGTAATTTAGGTCTTTGTATCAAATCATTTTACCAATTTTAATCCAATTAATTTAAACATTAAAATTCAAATATACAGTAGCAATATTGAATGTATAAACAGAAACTCCAACAATTTTTAACTGAAATTCCACACCACAAAAACTTTAATTTTCAATCTTTCAATATCGAGCTCCTTTTGAGCAAATTTTTTTTTTTTTTAATTCGACTCCTCTTTTTTTTTTTTTTTTTAATATCACTCATAGAAAAATATCAACATGACCTCTAGTATTAATAATCACCACCAAAAATCACGACTCCAAAGCCAAAATTTTATCAAACCCGTTCCATACTTTCAAACAAAACAAATTGCAAAAATTTTAGGATCTATGCAATATGCTTTCAAATTCCTCTTTCTTTCTTTTTTTGAATCTATAAATGCAACTAATTAAGATTAGAACAGCAAATAAAAATCAAAATAAACCAAATTACGAAGACCTAATATGCAAAACAACCAACAAACCAGACAAACAAAAATTCGGCTAAAACAACGAAACCTAATTCGGCTAGGAATTTTTTTTTTTTAAATGCTGAGCATGTATGAGTAAGAAACAATCTTAATCTAAAGTTAAAATTACAAAATAACACAAAACAAAACAAAGTAAATAAGATAGATCAAACTTGAACAAAATTTGGCTCTAATACCAGATGATACAAACCTAGGTTGACTTACTCCTCAATCTCGTTCATAAGCCAACAAATTCATTCTTTGCTGTATGGAGTCCATAGATGCACCAAAATAGTTTTTCGGATCCATTTTCGCCTTGATATTTTGGATACATAAGATGGGCTTTGAATCTTTGGGTATTGCTCTTGAGATTTAATAACATCTTTTATGGAGCTAACTAGGTTTTCCTTAAATTTCTTAGCTTGTGGCCTAGGAACTGGTCCAATCTTCAGTTGTATAGGATTAGCACTCTAACGAGTAGTTGGTTGTACAGGTACAGGCAGATTCTCATCATCTTACTTCTCAACAAGCCAAGTATTATTTTCTTCGAATGTTCATATAGTGGTGGATCATATCAAGCGAGCACAACAAGTCTATTTTGCAAAAAAGAACGTTTAAAGTCACCATCAAAGTAATATAATCAAAATTTACCATATAAATATGTTCGTAATCTGTATCTGTACTAGATAGTGCAAACGTATATATTTACACATGTATGATGGATAGTAATGTATGTCTCATATTTCTTTAACTTATTGTAGGGAATGTACATATATAGGGGCTAAATTTCTCTTAAATTGTTAAAAATATAAAAAGCTCTAGCGTACAACCATAGCATTTAGAAGGACTCAACGGTAAGTTGATGCTTAGTCTTTCACTTACATATCTTTTTGGTTTGGGTTGGAGAAATGTAGCCTTTTCAGAAAGCTAAATTGGAGAAAAATGTACTATTTCATTTAAATTGTCATATTTCGTTAATTTCCAAATTTCTCACTTGATTATAAACCAGGAAAACTGAAATATTGTCCCAAAAAAAAAAAAAATAATGATGACACTCAACAATAATTTTAACCAAAACCTCAACCAAAACTAAACTCAACAAGTATATCCAATTTAGTTACCAATTAACTAAAGTAAATAAGCATAGACCTTACCTAACTGAATTACATTAAAAGACAAGAGAAAGACATAGAAACTTGAGAGGATTCTTAACATTTTCAAAGCTGAAGAACCTCTTTCTAGGACTTCTGCCAATCCATGAGGTTTTTTTTTCATGTTAGGCCTTCTACAATAGCACAACACCTCTTCCATCTTTCAATTCGTATGTGATTCCACCTAAAACCCTAAAATTTTCAAACTTTTTTTGCCCCACTGATTTTGAGAACAAAGGTGGAGGAAGAGGGATTTTGAAACAATTTCATTTTACCTTAATCCCATATCTTAACACCTCTAACTCTCTCTTTCTTTATCCTCTTTTGGTGCTACATAGCAAGATAAAAAATACATAATACCCCGTGGTGTGCTTTCTAGTATGTTCAATGCTGAAAATGCCCCTGAGAAAATGAACTACATGCCAGGCACATGACATTTAGTAGCTAAATAGAAATTATGTTAAGGTGCTCGAACATTGCTACCAAAAAACATAAATGCCAGGGGATATAGGTGCTAAACATGAAGGTCAAATACCATTTGCAAATCTGGCGAAAGTTCAAAGGGTATTGCTGCCAAAAACCTTTTATTTTATTTTATCTTCTTATTTTAATTCTTTCTTTTAGGCTCATGTAATGCTAACTTATTTATTAAAGTATTTGAAATCATATGATCTATTTGTATTGCTTTATTATGTCATCTAACTCAGCATATTATATCCCTAGTTGGTTAAACATGATATAAGAAAAAAATGTATATTATGCATACATGTACAAATCATTTGTTAAAATTAAAAAAAAAAATGGCATAAATTTGGCCAAAATTTATGCAAACAACGAATTTATGATTTTTTATAAATGTGTATAATATGTATAAATGAAAAGTATGGGGTTAAAAATACATTATATAGTATTTATTAAAATATATTATATATATGAAACAATATAAGTAATCAACAATTATTTATGTCACATCCCAAGTCTAAATACTTACAATGTGATAAAAGTCATACTTAAAACACTTAATAAAACTTATAATGTGGAACATAAGAATTTTCCAAACATCATTAATAAACAATATCTAAAATATCTAAAAAAATAGAATAAAAAATAAACTCCAATACACAAAAGGTCCACCAAGCTAACTAATATAAAAACAACTAAAACATCATTATCTTATGCTAAATCCTACTACCTTTAAACTATAGTGTACCTGAAACTATAACAATAAATAATGAATATAAAACTCAGTAAGCTACTGATTTTTTCGTGAATAAAAAAATTAGAAAGTACTTAAAATGATAACAATTAAATATCCAAAAATAATCTTTTATAACATAAACATAATTTTCATATAAAGTCTAATTGTTAATTACTTAGTAGGACTTGGTATAATATAATTTTACCTGTTGGTAATCCGTATCAACTCATGTGTGAGGCATGCAACAAGTGGGAAAATATAAATTTTAATAAAAACAAACACTCATACTCGAAGATATAAGTCATACATCTACTGTGATCATTAGTAGGTCCTTCCACATGAAACAATACGTCTAAATTCGAAAGTAAAGAACAATAAGTCACTAGAGAAATACCCTTACATGATTCATCTCAACACCCAAAAACATTTCATAACATACCGCATAAATGCATCACTAGAGAAATACCCTTACATGATTCATCTCAACACCCAAAAATATATCATAACATATCGCATAAATGCCTTCTAAGTACCAACAACCAGAGCCTAAATACATATATCAATAATCCAATAATTTATTTGTACAATACATATATATTTCATGAAACATAAAGTTATAGAAAACATAAATAAAACAATAATATATCACAATTACATATTTGCTATGGTTTCAGAAAAAAGACTGGTAAGTTAACTTGACCAGCAGGGTTCACAAAAGATAAACAACCTATGGATAAAACCAACAGTCTCTCATAAGTACAAAAGCAGAATTATCATGTACCACAAATATCTTACGTATAAATCCTAAAATCAAGCTATTAAATTCAAACTAAATGAATAAGAGTTGATACTATAAGATCATCATAGCCTAACCCTCAAATCTTAAAATCATAAGTTTACAACAATATCAAATCACCAAAGCCAAATAAAAACCTATTACTCCACAAACAGTCTCTAAACAAGAATTTAATTTCTTATTCAAATGGTATCATCTAAGTCTGAAAAAATTATAAGGATAATGTAAACATGCATAAGTAACTGTGATTAAAATAAATTTCAATAAAAAAAATAATGAAAAACTATTCAAAAACTCATTAAAAAGTTAACAAAGAAATACTGAAACTATTAGATTTTTAGAAACCTTCATTAAACATTCAATCTGTTTCTCTTTCATAAAATTTATATTCATTTGAAATTTTATAGGTTAATACTAGATACTTATAGACACTCCTATAAAATTTCAAAAGCCAAAAAAAGGTTGAAAAGATGGTCAAATTAATTTTAGTATCTAATTGACATAAACTGAAAATTAGTATTTCACTGGGAGTTTAGTCTAAATAAAAACTCATTAAAAATAAAATATAGGTCCAAAAGAAGTAAAATTTTACATAGTCCACCTAATGCAGCAAAAATGCTGTATAAAAATTATTAGCTTAAATAAAGACTCGAAATTATTTTAAATTGAATTTTATTCTTTGCTAAACAGATTAGAAAATAAATTCAGACAGCTGAGTATAGGTACTTTAGAAAATCACCACGGCCAATATATAAAGAATTTGAAACTAAAGTTTTTTATAGAAATATTAAACATATAAAGGAAAATGAATAAACATTTGTACATTAAAATAATTTCGTTTTGATCTATTTTGAAATTTTTACTTATGAACCATATTGCAGTGGCACAGAAAAACCAGACAGAAAATATAAATTCAAAATTTCATAATAAATTGAAAACAGATCCAAATCAACCAAAATAAATTTCTACTGATTCATAAACATGTCTGTTTTCATCCATATAAAGTTTAGTTCCAAAAGAAACTTTTAAATATCTTAAATAAATTCAAAAAATCACTCTATATAAATCGTCATATAAATTTCAGATTAGGGTTTTAACAAAAAATTTTCAAATAAGCCTTAATCAAGCCTTTAACCAAAGCAATCTTCTTAGTGCGTAATTCTTTTTCCAGTTGGTCTACAATTTGGAATGGTAACTCTTCATAGGTAAGGTCCATATTGAGTTGGGAAGGCTTAAAATTAACCACATGTGAAGGATCATGCAGCATGGATACATGGAAAACATTATGCACTCTAGATAATGCCAGTGGATGCACTCTAGATAATGCCGGTGGAGCATAAAGATGAAAGCCTACCTACAAGCCTTTAGACTTTGGGATGTGATGGAAGAAGATTATGAAGTTGAGGAGTTGAGAGCAAATGCCACACAAGCATAAAGACTTGCACATGAGACCAAGATAGCTAAAAGATTTAAGGCCTTGACAGCGCTTTATTCTTCAGTGAGTGACTCCATCTTCACTAGAATCATGTCTTGTACAAGTGCTAGAGAAGTTTGGTTAAATTTGCAAGAAGAATTTTAAGGAAACACTAGAACAAGACAAATGCAAGTTTTAAACTTAAGAAGAGAGTTTGAAACAATTAGAATGAAAGAACATGAGTTGGTTAAGGACTTCATTGATAGACTACTAAAGGTTGTGAACTAAGTTAGAGTCCTTGGAGAGCCATTGACCGACCAAAGGGTTGTAGAGAAGGTATTGGTGAGCTTACCCAAAAAGTTTGAAGCTAAGATTTCTTCCCTTAAGGAATCAAGGAATCTTAGTACGATTACTTTGAGTGAGATTATCAATGCCCTCCAAGTATTGGTGAGCTTACCCAAAAAGTTTGAAGCTAAGATTTCTTCCCTTAAGGAATCAAGGAATCTTAGTACGATTACTTTGAGTGAGATTATCAATGCCCTCCAAGCAACTGAACAAAGAATGGCTATAAGAAAGGAGGAGTCTTTGGAAAGTGCTTTTATGTCTAGTCAAAGCAAAAAGAAGAATAAAAGGAACAACAACAAGAATAAAGGAGGAACCGGTTATGAAAGTTTTAACAACAACAATAACAACAAGGTGGACAACAACAAAACTGTGGGGGTTATCCACCATGCCTCCATTGCAAAAAGCATGGACATGCACCAAAGAAGTGCTTTTGGAGACTAGATGCAACTTTTGACAAATGTAGGTAAAGAGGACATGTTGGCAAAGTATGTAAGGAACGAAGGCAACAAGCAAATGTTATGAATGAGGAGGCCGAGACCTTATTTGTGGCTACATGCCTTAAAGCTACAAGTAGTGGTTTTGGTTGGTTGGTAGATAGTGGTTGTTCACAACACATGAATTTTAAAGAAACCAACTTTGTGGAGCTTGACCAATCCTACAAGACAAAGGTGAAGATTGGGAATGGAAGCTTCATGGATATAGACGAAAAAGGAGACATCTCATTTAACACCAATAAAGGTACAAAACTTATCCAAAATGTCCTATATGTGCCTTCATTATGTGAAAACTTGTTGAGTGTTGCACAATTGGTTGAAAAAGGGATATGTTTTGAACTTTGGTTGTGATGGTTGTTTAATATTGGATGCTTTTGGAAATGAGGTGTTTAAAGTTACCTTGAAAGATAAAAGCTATAGGTTGAATTTACTAGATAGTGAACAAGTTTTGAAAGGCAAAGTTGAGTCCATTTCTCAACTTTGGCATAAAAGGCTTGGTCACTCTAGTTATAGTGCAATGAAGAATACTAATGCTTTGGTGAATGATATGCCCTTGATTGATGATGTAAAAAATGTGTGAAGTTTGTCAACTTGGAAAGTCCACTAGGTTGCCATTTCCTAAAATTGGTGGATGGAGAGCCAAGGAGAAGTTAGAACTTGTTCATTTAGTTGTATGTGGTCCCATGAGTGTGTCTTCCTTGAGTGGTCATAAATATTTTTTCACCTTTATTGATGACTACTCTAGGATGTGTTGGATTTATTTTCTCACACATAAGTCACAAGTTCTAGAAAAATTTATGGAATTCAAGAAGTTGGTTGAAAACCAAAGTAGGTCCACTTTGAAATGTTTGAGGATCGACAATGGTGGTGAATATACTAGCCTAGCTTTTGAAGATTTTTGCAGAGAAAATGAAATAATTCATCAATTTACCATACCATACACACCACAACAAAATGGTATGTGTGAGAGGAAGAATAGGACATTGATGGAGATAGCTAAGTCTATGATATATGAAAAGAAAATGCCAAAGAAATTTTGGGCCGAGGCTATCTATCTAGTTCCTACATTCAAAACCGATGCTTCACCAAACCATTGAAGGTGAGACATCCTACGAGTTGTGGATTGGAGAGAAACCATCTTTAAAGAATGATAAAGTGTTTGGTAGTGTGTGTTTTCTCCATGTTCACTCACACATGAGAGATAAGCTTGACAAAAAGGCTAATATTGGTGTATTGGGGATATAGTGAGGTTATCAAATGTTTCAGGGCCTATAACCTAGAGACAAAAAAGCTTGTGGTAACAAGAGATGTGAAGATTGATGAGAATGTAAAATGGGATTGGAGTAAGGAGGAGCTATTGGTGAATGAGGATGAGCCACGGCTTGAAGAAGAAAATGAAGAAAGAAATGTTGAAAACAACAATGATGAAGATGACAATGATGAATACAATGAGGAGGATGATGATCTACTTCAAGAAACCATTAGAGTCGATTTGAAGGTTGGTGATGGTGTCAGAGGGGAGAGATCTTTGTCTGAGATTTATGAAAGGTGTAATGTTGCACTTGGTGACCCTACATGTGTGCAAGAGGCCTTGATGAAGAAAGAGTGAAAGGAAGCAATGGACGTGGAAATGGAGATGATTGAGAAGAATGAGACTTGGTCCTTGGTCACTAAATCAAAAAACAAGAAAGCAATTTGTGTCAAATGGATCTTTAGAACTAAATACAATCTAGATGACACCATTTGCAAACATAAGGCAAGGTCGGTGGTCAAAGGTTATGCAAAACAAGCCGGAATTGACTATAGGGAGACATTTGCACCTGTAGCAAGGATGGAAACCATTAGACTCATCCTTGCTCTTTCTGCTACCAAGCAATGAAGTGTATGTGAAGCAACCCGAGGGCTATGTGATTGAAGGATATGAATATAGGTTTATAAGCTTCACAAAGCCTTATATGATCTTAAGCAAGCACCTAGGGCTCGGTATGGAAGGATAGATGGCCACTTGCATGGACATGGCTTTAGGAGGAGCCAAAATGAACCTACTTTGTATGTGAAGGTTGAAGGAGGCATGATATTATTTCTTTGTATGTGGATGACTTGTTGGTCATCGGTGACGACCCAAGGAATGTGGATAAGCTAAGGCATGAACTTGAGAAGGAGTTTAAAATGTCTAGCTTGGGTCTCATGAATTACTTCCTTGGTGTGGAAGTAATGCAATGCTAAAGAGGGATATTTATGTCACAAGAAAACTACATCAAGGATCTTTCGAAAAAATTTAATCTTGAAGAAGGAGTTTAAAATGTCTAGCTTGGGTCTCATGAATTACTTCCTTGGTGTGGAAGTAATGCAATGATAAAGAGGGATATTTATGTCACAAGAAAACTACATCAAGGATCTTTCGAAAAAATTTAATCTTGAAGAATGCAATCCAATGAGCACTCCAATGATCCAAGGAGAGAAGTACCAAAAGGAGGATGGCACACCAAAGGTAAATCCTACTATTTATCGATCCTTAATTGATAGTTTGCTTTATGTGTGCTCATCTAAACCGGATATTATGCATGCCGTGTGTGTGTTTTCAAGATACATGGAAGCACCCACCCAAACTCATCTTAAGGTGCCAAAAAGAGTTCTTAGGTATCTTAAAGGCACTAGGGATTATGGAGTTTGGTATGAAGCAAAGGATGAGTTAAAGCTTGTTGGCTATTCGGATAGTGATTCAGATATGAGGAGTACTTTAGGTTACTTGTTTTCACTTGGGAGTGGTCTTTTCTCATGGAATGCAAAGAAGCAAAGCACAACGACTCAAAGTACAGTGGAAGCCGAATACATTGCTTGCTCATCTTGTGCAAACCAATGTATTTGGTTAAGGAAGTTGATGGGAGATATTGGTCATACTCAAGGAAGTCTAACTATCATCAAATGTGACAACACTTCAGCAATTTCATTAGCCAAGAATCCGGTACAACATGGAAGAACAAAACATATTCCGGTGAAATATCATTCCTTGAGGGAGTTTGAAGATCTTGGAGAAGTCTTTTTGGAGTATGTGAATTCGGCGAAGAACCTTGCATATGTGTTCATAAAGCCACTTAGAAAGACCATATTTGAGGCATTAAGGACTCTCCTTAATGTCTCTAGCAAGATTACCACAGAGGAGTATTGAAAAGGTGGTAATCTTGCCACCTTGTGCAAACCAAAATCCACCAAGGTTTGCACCCTTTTTCTTTCTTTAAAAGAAATATTTTGTTGAATGACCTAATGAAATTTTTATGTCTATATTTTATGTTCTTGTTAATATCTTTTGAATGCCTAAGTTTTATTGTATTTAGCTTAGGAATTGTTTTTTTCTTTTGTATTGATTTTATTTTGTAAAATGGCTATGTTGCTGGAAACATTTCCAGCAACATAGGTCCATTGTTGGGGCTGGCATTTTCTGAGTTTTTAGAATGAGGTTATGATTTTGGATATGTTGTAATACACATGTAAAAAAAATATAGAAGAAAGAATGACTCAAAAAGGCCTTGGGAAGCCCAAGATATGCAGGTTTCAATTTGGCATAATTACTAAGATTTCCAGCAGTTATGACCCACGGATTTGAGATGAATTGGAGGCCTTACCCAATTCTTTTAGACTTGGTCTTCTCCAGATTTTATCCTTAATATTTTTACATGCAACATGCTAAAATTCAAGCAATTTGGATGATTCCATCTGATCAATTTAGTAGTACAGGATTAGGTGCAGACAATTTTTTTAAATTCAAAATCTCACCAACCTTTGTCAGAATTTTGCACTCACATGTGAGCTGGCGGTTAAACGATTATGTATCATAATTTTGAGTGGAAAATGTGTAAATTTTGAATTTTAAAGGCTTCCTTTTGGTTCCACACACACCTCACATGTATGAGACAAGTTTTATATCTCTATATGTAACAAATGAATGAAAAGAAAGATGAATTAGTGTGCTGTCTTGTTTTGTGTGGCCTACTTTAACATCTCCTCTTCTTCTTCATCTTCTTCTTTTTCCTTCAAAAAAAAAACCCTAACAATCCTAAATATCACCATACCAAAAACAAATACTAAAATCATCTAAACATCAAACCAAAAACCAAATTAATGGTTATGCACAAGACTGACACCTTGTGTACAACACTCTTGGCCAATGAACACAAAACCATACCAAACTCCAACAAATGTTACTAATTACATTTGTACAACTTCCACAATCAATTATCATACTACAAATCTTACCTTGGATTTCGCATCGGGTGTGGAAGATGTTTTCCCTTTGAACTTGATCCTCATACTTGTATACAGCAGGTACTCTCCTAGAAATGAAGTTTAATTCTGCATTAGGTGCATGTAGTGTCTCGGCTTCATCTTCAAGTTCTTCCTCTCCTTGTTCAGTTTCACACTCACTTCACTTTTTGATTCTAGCTTGCCATTAACCTTTCACACCAAGATTCTTCTATTCGGGCATTTGCTAGCGATATGTCCTCGTCCATGGCACTTAAAACAAATAGTTTCTCTAGATTTTGAAGATTTCGGATCTGATTTTATCTCATTCTTTGGTACTTGGATAGATTTGACTTTGGACTCCTTCTTTTTGCCGATTGGAGCTTTCTTCACCTAGTTTTGGTTTTTACTTTGAATCATAGATGGGATTGGTTCTCCAAGCACTTAGATTTGACCTCCCACTGTTGCAAACTCCTCTAAACCATGAACCAACAACCCTACTCTTGAATTGATGCTCTAATTTAATAGGCACATGCAATATCTCCTCCAATTCCACATATTGTTGCAACTCTAGTTGATTGGCTATTTCATAATTCAAACCACTAAGAAACCTTGCTATGGTTGCTTCTCTATTTTCATTCATGCTTAACCTCATCATAAGCATCTCCATCTCCTTGTAATAATCCTCCATGGACATATTTCCTTGAGATAAAGATTGGAGTCTTTGATGCAGCAACCTATGATAGTGTGATGGTACGAATCGCTTCCTAATGGCTCTTTTCATTTGTTACCATGTAGTAATCAAGTCATCACTAAGTCTTCTTTGGGTGTTTTGCTCATTAGTCCACCATTGGAGTGCATAATGTCCAAACTCCATTGCTGCCAATTTAACTTTCTTGGCCTCCAAATAGTTGTGACAATAAAAATCATCTCCATTCGCTCCTCCCATTCCAAGTAAGCCTCCGGGTCACTTTTTCCCATGAAAGGTGGTATGTTTACCTTGATGTTTCAATGTATTCAATCCCCTTATCATGCCTTCAGTTAAGCTTCCCTTAGGCTTTAATGTGCTTCAAACATTCATGATTTGTATGAATCACAAATTCTTTTGGCATGAGATAATGCTGCCATGTTTCCAAAGCCCTCACCAAAGCATATATCTTTTTGTCATAAGTTGGGTAGTTAAGTGCAGCTCCATTTAATTTCTCACTAAAGTAGGCTATGGGTCTTCCTTCTTGCATTAACACAGCTCCAATACCTACACCCAAAGCATCACATTCTATTTTAAAAATTTTGTTAAAGTTAGGCAAAACTAGTAAAGGTGCATTAGACAATCTTTCTTTCAACAAAATAAAAGTTTTATCTTATGCTTCCCCCCATTTAAAGCCAACATTCTTCTTCACAACTTCCATCAAAGGTTCTGCAATGCTGCTAAAATCCTTGACAAATTGTCGGTAGAAACTAGCCAAACCATGAAAGCTCCTCACTTGAGTAATGGAGGTAGGTTTCGGCCACACTTGGATTGCTTGCACCTTGGATTGATCAACTTTTATACTTGCAGCACTTACTACAAATCCTAGGAATATCAACTCATCTTTACAAAAATCACACTTTTTCATGTTAGTAAGCAACCTTTCCTTCCTAAGGATATTTAAAACTTGCCTAAGATGTTCTACATGCTCATCTAGATGCCTACTATATACAAGAATATCATCAAAATAAACAATAATAAATTTTCCAATGAATGGTCGCATAACATAATTCATTAATCTCATGAAAATACTAGGTGCATTTGTTAAACAAAAAGGCCTTACTAACCACTCATACAATCCATATTTAGTTTTAAATGCGGTTTTCCATTCATCACTCTCTTTCATTCTAATTTGATGATACCTACTCCTAAGATCAATTTTAGGAAAAATGCATGCACCATATAATTCATCTAACATATCATCTAACCTAGGAATTGGATGCCTATATTTAATGGTAATATTATTTATAGTCCTACAATCTACATACATACGCCATGAACCATCTTTCTTACGTACTAACAAAACAGGGACAGCACATGGACTCATACTCTCACGAACGTAATTTTTATCAAGCAACTCACTTACCTGCCTTTGTAGCTCCTTTGTCTCCTCGGGATTACTTCTATATGTAGGCCTATTTGGTATAGCAGCCTCTGGAACAAAGTCGATTTGATTCTTAATCCCTCTAATAGGTAGTAATCCATTTGAAATTTGATCTGGAAAGACATCACCAAATTCCTGCAAAAGAGAAAAAATAGAACTTGGCAATTCAAGTTCTTCGGGATTAGCTTGATCATTCAAATACAAATCTTTATAAGTCATAATCAACAATGTTTCTTACTAAAGATGGCTTTATTTACATCCCTAAAACTAAGATAAAAAATTTTATTTTTCTTTTCTTTTCTGTCTTTTTCTTTCGCTCTCACAGGTTCCACCTTACTACCTTCACCCTCGGCTTTTCCAGGTTTTTTTTCCCTCTTGGGTTTCTCTCCCTTACTCACCACACTTTCGGTTTTCTCATGGTTTTTCCACTCTACTTGAGTCTTAGAATGCTTACCTTGAATAGCAAGCTCGGACTTACCTTCTTGGATGGATGGTGAAGCCATACCCGAAAACCAAGGGATCAAACCATTTGATAAACAATAAATAAATAAATACCCTAATATATAATTAAAATGTAATAAATTATAATAAATAACTTTGAACACTTTTGGGGTTTGAAACTTTATCTGAAAATTTACACTTGACGCACCACACCATATACCAGTGATGCCCTCCGATACCCAGCGTCCCGAGCACCGACTGGCGGGGAGATTAAAGAGAGAAACTTGCAAACGGCACTTCGGCGTCCCGACAGTACCGCTGCTGAAACCGTCATCCCGGCCAAGGGAGGGGCGGCTGTGGCCAATATCAAACTTGCATGCCCATGGTCCAACTAACTTTCTCCTTGAGGTTTTTGGTCTCTTTCCTTTGTTGTATTTGTAATTGATTTCTATATACTTCCTTGGGAGTCAATGGCTCCAGCTTGACATTCTTTCTCTTAAACTTAAAAATAATAGAATTTTCTCGACCATAATGAATAGCATCTTTATCAAATTGCCATGGTCTACCTAACAAAATATGTCCAGCATGCATAGGCAAAACATCACACAAAACTATTGAAAAGGTGGTAATCTTTTTACCTTGTGCAAGCCAAAGTTTACCAAGGTTTGCACACTGTTTCTTTCTTTAAAAAAATATTTTATTGAATGTCTTGAAGAAATATTTATGTATATGTTTTATGTTCTTTTTAATGTCTTTTGAATGCCTAAGTTTTATTATATTTAGCTTAAGAATTGTCTCTTTTTTTGGGTATTGATTTTATTTTGTAAAATGGCTATGTGTTGGAAATAGTGTTTCCAACAATATAGGTCCATTCTTGAGGCCTGTATATTCTAATTTTTTAGAACCAAATTATGATTTTTGGATATGTTGTAATATAAATGTAAAAAAAATACTTTAAAAAGAATGACTAAAAAAGGACTTGGGAAGCCTAAGATATGTAAGTTGCAAGTTGGCATAACAGCTAAGATTTCCAGCAGTTATGGGCCACGGGTTTGAGAAGAATTGAAGGGCTTACCCAATTCCTTTGGATCTGTTCTTCTCCAGATTTCATCCTTAATATTTAAACATGCCACATGTCAAAATTCAAGCAATTTGGATGAAAATATCCCAGCCTTCCATCAGGTCAAAGGAGCTTTACCCGATTTGGAAAGAGACAGTTTTTGGAATTCAAATTCTCACCAACCTTTGCCATATTTGTGCACTCACATGTGAGCTGGTATTTGAACATTTTGTAGGTGGAAAATGTGAAATTTTTGAATTTGAAAGATTTCCATTTGGTCTTACACACTCTTCACATGTGTAAGACAGGTTTTGTATCTATATATGCAACAAATAAATGAAAAAAAGAAAAGAAAAAGGAATAATGCTGTCCAGTTTGTGCGTCTTAATTTAGCATCTTGTCTTCTTCTTCATCTTCTTCTTTTTTCTTCAAAACAAAAACCCTAACAAACCTCAATATCACCATACCATAAACAAACACAAAAATCACCTAAATACCAAACCAAAAACCGAATTAAAGGTTGTACATAAGACTAACACCTTGTGTACAACACTCTTGGCCAAGTGAACCCAAAAACACACCAAACTCCGACAAAAACAACATACACATATTTATCTATGGTGAATTTTACCTTGACTTGTTTATTCACTTTCATCTCATCACTATCATTAAGCCATGGTAATCTATAAGGTTCAGAATGTTTAATTGTTGCTAAACCTAATTTATCAACCACAATGTTACTAATTACATTTGTACAACTTACACTTTCAATTATCATACTACAAATCTTACCTTGGATCTCACATCGGGTGTGGAAGATATTTTTCCTTTGAACTTGATCTTTATCTTTATATATAGCTAGCACTCTTCTAGAAACCAAATTTAATTTGGTATTGGGTGCATGTAGGGTCTCGGCTTTATCCTCAAAATCTTCCTCTTCTTGCTCGGTTTCATATACACTTTTCTCACTTTCCGATTATAGCTCACCATTACCTTTTAACACCATGATTCTTCTAATTGAGCATTGGCTAGCAATGTGTCCTCGTCCCTGGCACTTAAAACCAACAATTTCTCTAGATCTTGAAGGTTTAGGATTGGATTTACCTTTAATTTTGTGTGGTTGGATAGATTCAGTTCTAGCTTCTTTCTTTGGCCGATTTGAACTTACTTCTTCAACTTTCGATTTTGACTTATTTTCATAGATAGGATTGTTTCTCCAGCTACTTGGATTTGACCTCCTACTTTTGGAAACACCCCCAAACCATGAGCTTACACCCTTCCTCTTGAATTGACGCTCAAGTTTAATAGCCACGTGCAACATCTACTCCAATTCCACATATTGTTACAATTCTAGTTGATAGGCTATTTCTCACTTCAATCCTCCTAGAAACCGTGCATTGGCTATTTCCTTGAGATAAAGATTGTAACCTTTGATGTAGCAACCTATGGTAATGAGTCTGTACAAATCGCTTCCTCATGGCTCCTTTCATTTGTCGTCAAGTAGTAACTAATTCATCACTTACTCTCCTTCGGGTATTGTGCTCATTAGTCCTCCATTAGATTGCATAATATCCAAATTCCATTGCTGCCAACTTAACTTTCTTAGCCTCCGAATAGTTGTGACAATCAAAGATCATCTCCATACATTCCTCCTATTCCAAGTAAGCCACTAGATCACTTTTTCCCATGAAAGGTGGTATGTTGAACTTAATATTCCCAAGATCATCATCCTCATTCCTTGCTGGTCTCCCATGGATTGGCCTTCCTTGAGGTTCAAAAATTTCATCGTACCCCTCATCCAAGTCATCTCCAAAATTGCCTTCCTCGAATTCTTCTCTAAGTCACCATCGGCCTCCTCGACCTCGACCTCCATGAGCATCGCACCTTGTATCCGGCCCTCTTTATGATGTTTCTAACCTGTCCATCCTTTGATTTATATGGTCAAATTGAGCATTCATCCACTGTAATTGCTCCAAGATGGCTCTCATGTCCGTGTGCTCATCTCCACTCCCCGAAGCTCAAGAGTCCCCTTTGAATCCTACGGACTCTTCTTCATTAATTCTTAATGGTGGATCTCCTTTTCTCACCCTTGAATATGCCATGTTAGAATGAATAACGCAAAAATAAAATAAAACCTCACCAAATTCACTCCCTTACATGTTTTACTCTAACAAGGTCTCGACACTCATGTTTACACACTAGTTTTGACTTTTACCCTCTTTTAAGCTCAAACGCTCTCTTGCCTTTTTCCACTCAAAGAATTAACTCAACGTTCTAATTAAACACACACAAAACAGCAATTAGATCACAAGTATATTTTAATTAAACTTATCAACACAATAATAGAGAAAGGCAAGCAGTATCGAGTGAATTAATAAAACCTAGTTCTCAGCTTTTCTAAGCAAAAACAAGGTAATCGACAAGCAAATTTTTGCAATGAAATAAAAACTGTCCAGAATATGAATGAACTAATAGTTGAAGAATAAAATATAGAGAAAGAAATTCAAACACAAACAAGAATCAAATCGAACGAAAATATAAGATAGTTGTTGATTGTTGTTCTTTGTAATTCAAGTTTTATATCAAGTCCTTTAACTAATTTTAATCCAAATAATTTTGCACTCAAAAATACAAATATCCAGTAGCAAAATTGAATTTTCAACAACTTGAAGTATTGAATAATAAGCAACAACTCAGTAGCTCCAACAAATTTCCAACAAATAAATTCAACTCCAAATTTCAACAAACCGATTTTTTTTTATTCGGATTTTTTTTTTTTTTTTTTACTCACAGATATGAACTCAACTGCATTAGCAAGATTTAACAACAAAATTGCAAATCCAACACCAATATTCCACCAAACCAGAGACCTCACTCCAATAATAACAAATTGCACAATTTTTAGGTTTTTATGCAATATGCTTTCAAAACTCTTTCTTTTTTTTTTCTTTTTTTTTTTTTTTGAGTATATGAATGCAACTAATTAGGATTAAAATAGCAAAGAAAAATCAACAACAAACCAAATTAATAAGACCAATGATGAAAAACAACCAACCAACTAGAAAACAAAAAATTACGGTAAAACTAGGAAACCTAATTTGACTAGGAAATTTTTTTTTTTTTTTTAACTGTAGAACATATATGATGGTAGAAGCAACCTTAACCTAATGCTAAAATTGCATATAAACATAAAGTAAAATACTTTGACAGTGAAAGAGGCGAAAGAAGCAATCCATAGAAAGATTTGTCGCCGCTCACTAAATTCTATGGTTAATGAAATTTGTAAATCGGTGGTTCCTGTTTGAAGATGACTAGACTTCTATTGTCCTGGCTGGAGCCTTCTGGTCAACCCGAAGGAGTACTAGGAAGACTAGACAACACAGCTTTGTCAATAGTGGATATGTACGCAATTAACCCCAGAAGGACGAATATTATGGTGTTCTAACAGTGGCAGATCAAAGAAGAACTTGAAGAGCTGACCAAAAAAAAGGGCACTTTTTTCAATTTTGAAGCCTAGCATCTCCTAATAACATTCCATCACCTTAATCCATTCTTTTGTTGAAGGTTCGGCACTTATTCTGGCCCTCTATTTACATAGCAAAGAAAGGCAATCTTGCTCGAATGCATGGGAGTTGGTTGAGATATAGCGGATTTGAGTACCAAGAAGTCCGGTCAGGGAAGGAGTGGAATCAATTCAAGGAAGCATCAAAGGCAAACAAAATGGGCTTGTGCGCATAGGAGGAGTTTCGGCTGGCTTTACTGTATTTTGTTGCTGGCACGCACAGGCTATCTAAGGATTATCCCATCCTTCTATCATAAAATGATGTATAGGAAGGATGAAAAAGCAGATCTTCTTGCTAAGATTTATTTATCATTCTTTACTGTCAATTGCTATTGCAAAGAAGATTAGTAAAGATACATTAAATCTATAGAAGAGCCTGTTAAAGACTTGGATAAGGTATTAGATCAATTATCAGTTGTCAAATTCACTTTTTTTTTTTTTTACATTCGATAGAAAATTCCTCGTGGAGCTATATCCAAGCCCATAAAGTACTCTTCCTTCTGCCTTACACCTCCAATGAACGAACCTGATAGGGCCACGTACAAAAGTTTCTTTACTAAGCTTAAGAATTGTGTTGTGCTTTCCATCTCGACTCGTTCATGCAGTCGACTTATCATTTCGGAGGGTCAAATCCCCAGTCTTTATACCCTACCTTGGTTATCTGCTTTCATGCTACCACTGAGTGGAATTTCCTATAAAGAATAAGATAGATTTGGCCCTATCAGATTGGTCTTCACTGAGTCCTATAATTTTCATTCTTTATGTCTCGCTAGAGGAGCTGAATATTAAGCAACATTGTTTATTGTAGGGATTCTATCTTAAAAGACCTATCAAAGGGAACTCCTTCAAATGAACTAGGTATTTACATATTATGTACATGTTTTTTAACTCAATGATTGGCCTCCTAGAATAGATTTTCCACCTTCCTCTACTTGAAAGGCCAATGGGCTTGTCTGGATGAATGTTGTGTCAGAAGCCTTGATCACATATTAACTTCCTCCCACAGTGCTATTACGATGGCTATCTTGGATGCCTTAAGTGTAAGATTTCTAAAGTCACTTTCTCACTTGCCTAGCAGATGACTGTATAAGAGGTTACTCAGCATATGCATTTCAACAAAACGATAGATCAAACCTGAACAAAATCTTGGCTCTGATGCTAAATGATACGAACCTAGGTCGACTCGCGCCTAAACTCGTATTATATTAGCCCAGATCTCAATTAAGTTTAGATTTTAATGGAATGACTCCAGCCCCTAATCAACCTATGACTAGAAACCTTATTATAATGAAGATGCCATAATAGGTGGTGGATATCCTATTGATAAGGAAAAACCAAAATATTCACTCTCTAATGGTGTTTTAGGTGTTCAAAGAGAACGAAAAGAAATTCAATCTCACAACAAATTTTTTAAATGTTATTAAAGGTGTGTTCTTCCTCAAAAAATAAAACCCTTATATAGGCTAGAGTCAAAAATAATAAAACCCTAAAAAACCAAAGCAAAAACCGGCCAAGCATGTTGTTTCCTAAAGGTGGCAGAATTTTCTCTCTCCTTTCCTAATCTAAATTTGATTAATTAATTCCTTTATTTTTGAAATTAGGAATTAATTAATTTACACTGAAAATAATAAAATATTAACTTTCCCAAGTTGATTTTTCCAGCAAATAAATAAATAAAAACTAAATAGAAGACTAATTTCCTAAAATAAAAAGTAGAAATCAAATTAGGAAACTAAATAACTATCTTTTTTACTAAGCTTTCTTTGACCAATCTTTGACCAATTTAAGCTCCAAATCAGCTTCCATATGCCTTGTAGAATATCAAATAGGATTATCATTGAGTCCCACACGTTTCCCTTGCTTGGATCAAAGAGAAAATACCACCTCAGTGAAATACAATAAAGCCAGCAACAAAATACAGTAAAACCGGCCAAATTTCATCCTATGCGCACACCACCTGTTTGATTGCCTTTGAAGCTGTCTTGACTTGATTCCATAACCTCTTAGAGATATGTATTGAATCCATGAAGTGTTGGAACCATTTCTTGCTACCCAAAATCCATATTTAAAACAGCTACCCAGGTCCGTATCGGCCTTTATCACTTGGATTCTTAAAACGGATCTTATATCTTCAGGTATTGATAAGCCCTTTTGAGAAGTAATTACTCTCTGGGTAAAAGTAGCCAACTTGTTCTTAAATCTCATAACTTGAGCTCTAGTGATCGGCCCAGTCTTCATCCATATCGAGTCAGCACCCCAGCTGGTTATTGGTTATGCAGGTTCAAGCGGATTCTCATCATAAACCCTAATTTACTCGGAGAAAACCGGCTATAAAATGTCAATTTCTTAATGTAGCCAAAATTCCATTCCTTTCTTAATTCTAATTTAATTTAATTAATTCCATTATTTTGAATTAGGAATTAATTAATTTACAATGAAAATAATAAAATAACGACTTTCCTAAGTTGATTCATCCAAGAAATAAATAAATGGAAACCAAATAAAAAACTAATTTCCTAAAATAAAAAGTCAAAATCAAATTAGGAAACTAATTGGCTTGTTTGACCATTAAGCTAACTTTGACTAAATTCCAGCTTGTAAAGGCTCCAAATCAGCTCCCAAATGCCATGTAGGAAGCCAAATAGGATTATTTATGAGTCCCACATGTTGACCTTGCTTGGAACAAAGAGAAAATGTCAAATCAACAAAATATAATAAAGCCAGCAACAAATACAGTAAAACTGGCAAACTATTCCTTCTATGCGCAAATGCCCATTCCATGACCTCCTAATGATATTCAATGAATCCATGAAGTGTTGGATCCATTCCATGCTATCCGGAGTCCTTATTTGCACTAAAATAGCTACCCGGATTCCTATAGGCCTCCACCACTTGGATGTTTAAAATAGGTTTTGCATCTTCGGGAATGGATAAACCCTTTTGAGAATTGATAACTCCCTGTATGAATCCAGCCAGTTGTATATAAATCTCTTGGCTTTTTCTTA
Source organism: Ziziphus jujuba (assembly GCF_031755915.1). Lineage (NCBI taxonomy): Eukaryota > Viridiplantae > Streptophyta > Magnoliopsida > Rosales > Rhamnaceae > Ziziphus > Ziziphus jujuba. The sequence continues at coordinate 22,748,542 of NC_083379.1, forward strand.
GTGATTGGCCTGATCTTCATTAGTATTAGATCAGCATCCCAACGGGTAGTCGATTATGCAAGCACGGACGGATTCTCATCATTCATCTCCTCTTGAAAAAGATTTACCCTCAAATCAAAATCATCACCTGCAGCAAATGGAAATAAATCAGCAACATTAAATGAAGTACTCACTTTATACTTACTTTGTAGGTCAAGTTTGTAGGCATTTTCATTGACCCTTGAAAAGGTCCATCCTCTCGAGGCATAAGCTTTGACTTTTGTTGTTCCAGAAATCTCTCCTTTGTTAGGTACAACCAAACCCAATCTCCTGGGTCAAACACTATCACAATAGATCCTAGAAAAACCAATTTATCTTTACAGAAATCACACTTTTTAAAGTTAGTAAATAACCTCTCCCAGATTTTCAAATTTCCACTAAGTAAAGCTCTCAACAATGCAGATAAAGTTCTATACAACAAAAGCATCTTTAAATAAGCATCTTTATAAATCATATCCAGCATAGGTTATTTACCCACAAATGCCTTTTTAAGCTCATCAAAGCTAAGATAAAAGTTTTTATTTTTCTTTTCTTTCCTTTATTTCTCTTTCCCACTCATGGGTTCCATTTGTTTTCTCTCACACTCGGCTTTTTCAAGTTTCTTATCACTCTCGGTTTCATCATTGTTTTTCCCCTCACCATTGAGTTTAGAATACTTAACTGGATGTGGATGTTTGGCCTTGCCTTCTTTGGTAGGTGTTGAAGCCATGGGTTTCACACTACTTCTTTCTTTGAGCTTTTCAGCCTCCCTCCTTTGTTGTATTTGAAGTTGGTCTCTAAATAACTCCTTTGGAGTTAACGGCTCCAGCTTAACCTTTTTCCCTTTAAATTTAAAAACAATGGAATTCTATCTTCTATAATATATGGCATCCTTATCAAATTGCCATGGCCTCCTTAATAAAATATGACCCGCATGCATAGGAACAACGTCACATAATACAACATCCATATATTTATTAATGCTGAATTTTACTTTGGCTTGTTTATTTACTTTCATCTCTCCACTATCATTAAGACATTGTAATCTATATGGTTCTGGATGTTTAATGGTTACTAACCCTAATTTATCAACTACCAAATTACTAATTACATTTGCACAATTCTCACTATCAACTATCATACTACAAATGTTATCTTGAATTTCGCATCGGTGTGGAAGATGTTCTCCTTTTGAATTTGGTCCCCTTCTTTATACACAGTCAAGACTTTCCTACTCACCAAGCTCAATTTCATTTGAAGCATTTAAGATCTTGGCTTCATCTTCAAGTTCTCTTTCTTCTTGCTCAGTTTCATCTCCACTTTCTTCACTTTCAGATTCTAATTCACCATTATTTTTCAGCACCATGATCCTCCTATTCGGGCATTGAATAGTGATGTATCCTCATCCCTAGCACTTAAAACATATAATATCACAAGTTGTAGAAGTTTTAGGATCAAATTTACCTTCATTCCTTGGTGCTTGGACAGATTTGGTTTTAGCCTCCCTCTTTGGCCAATTGGTGCTTTCATCACCTAGCTTTGATTTTGGCTTGTTGTCGTATGTGGGATTGCTTCTCCAAACACTTGGATTTGACATCCCGTTGTTTGATACCCCTCTTATCCGTGTACTTGACCCCCTCCTTTTGAATTGATTCTCAAGTTTGATAGCCACATACAACATCTCTTCCAATTCCAGATATTGTTACAATTCCAATTGATTAGCTATCTCACAATTCAACCCACCTAGAAACCATGTCATGGTTGTTTCTCTATCCTCATTCATGCTTAATCTCATTGTGAGCATCTCCATCTCCTTGTAATAATCCTCCACTGACCTACTACCTTGTAATAATGATTGGAGTCTTTGATGCAGCAACCTATGGTAACGACTTGGTACAAACCTCTTTCTCATGGCTCATTTCATTTGTCGCCAAGTAGTGATGGGTTCATCTCCAACTATTTTTTGAGTATTTTGCTCATTTTTCCACCATTGGAGGGCATAATGTCCAAATTCCATTGGTGCCACCTTTACCTTAGTCTCCGAATAATTGTGACAATCGAAGATCATCTCCATACGCTCCTCCCATTCTAAGTATGCCTCCGGATCACTTTTTCCCATGAAAGGTGGTATGTTAACCTTAATATTTCCAAGATCATCATCCTCTTCCCTTGCTACTCTCCCATGGTTTGGCCTTCCTTGGTAAGCAAAAACTTCATCAAATTCCTCCTTTAAATTTTCTCCAAAATTACCTTCCCTGAATTCCTCTCTAGGTCGTCCTCGGCCTCCTCGACCTTAACCTATGTCTCCATGGAATTCTTGCCTCAAATTCAGTCCATCTTATGAGGTCTCTAACCTATCTATCCTTTAGTCTATATGATCAAAATGAGCATTCATCTGCTGTAATTGCTCCAAGACCGCCATCATATCCATGTGCTCACCTCCACTCCTTGTGTCTGGGAATCACCCTTGAATCCTATGGATTTCTCTTCATTAATTCTTAATGGTGCATCTCCTCTTCTCACCCTTGAATCTGTCATGTTACTATGAATAACACAAAAATAAAAAAGAACCTTACCAAAATCACTCCCTTATGTGTTTCACTTAAACAAGGTCTCAACACTCGTGTTTACATACTAGTTTCGGCTTTTGACCCTCTTCTAAGCTCACACACTCTTGCCTTTTTCCTCTTCAAGAATTTTATTCAAAGTTCTAATTAAAACACACTTAAACAGCAGCCAGATCACAAGTGTACCTTAATTTAAACTTATCAACAAAAGAGCAACTAAATCAAACAAATACCGAACAGAATGAATATACCTATTCTCGGTTTTTCTAAACAAAAACAAGGTAAATCAATAGGCAAAATTTGGGAATGAATTAAAAGCTGCACAGAATATTAATGAAGTAATAATTCAAGGAATAAATATAAAGAAAGAAAGTCAAACACTAAGAAGAATCAAAATGAACAAAAATATAGGATAGTTGTTGGTTTTTATTCTTTGTAATTCAAGTTTTTATATCAAATCCTTTAACTAATTTTAATCCAAATAATTTTAGCACTCAAGAATACAAATTTCCAGCAGCAATATAAAATTCCAGCAACTCCAAATATCCCAAATTTCCAACAAACAAATTTCAAACTTCAAACTTCATCAATCCGGCCTTTTGTGCAGTTTTTCTGTTTTTTAAATATTCGGCTTTTTGGCTTTTTTTTTTTTCTTTTCGTATCTGTTTTCCTTTTTTTTTTTTTTTTACTCACAAAATATAAAATCAATCCAGTAGAAAATCAACAACAAAAAAATTGCAACTCCAATCACCAAAATTCTACTAACCTATGGCCACCAAAGTTCAAACCTGCAAATTTTGTAAATTTATATTTGTTGCCGTAAATGCCTTTATTTGTTTTCTTTTTTTTTTATCATAAATAGAATAAGGCTAACACAAATCCCAGTAGTACCAAAAATAATACAATTAGCAAACTTCAATGCCAAATTCAACAATCCTAATTCTCTAACAAAAAGAAAAACAGTTGCACAATCTTAGGTTTTTATGCAATATACTTTCAAAACTCTCTCTTTTTTTTTTTTTTTTGAATGTATGAATGCAAATAATTAATGTCAAAATAGCAAAGAAAAATCAACAATAAACTAAATTATTAAGAACAAAGATGAAAACAACCAACAAACTAGGAAGCAAAAATACGGTAAGACAAGGAAACCAAATTTACTATATATAATTTTATTTTTTTTATTTTAATATGCAGAATGTGTATGATGATAGAAGTAACCTTAACATATTGCTAAAATTGTAGATTAACACAAAACAAAATAAAGCAAATAACATAGATCAAACCTAAAAAAAAATTCGACTCTGATACCAAAATGATAAGAACCTAGGTCGACTCGTGCCAAAACCCGTATTATCTTAGCCAATATCTCAATTAAGTTTAAGTTCGGATGAAAAGAGCTTAACCCCTAACCAACTTTTGATTAGAAAACTCGGTATAAAGAATATGCCACAATAGGTGATGGATGTCCCGTTGATAAGTCAAAACTAAAACACTCATTCTCTAATGGTGTTTTAGTTGTTCAAAGAGAACAAAGAGAATTCTATCTCAAATTAATTTTCTAAAGATGCATTCTCATTGAAAAGTAACCCTTAAATAGGTTAAATTCACAAAGTAATAAACGCTAAACAACTAAGAGAAAATCGACCATACAATGTCAATTTCCTAATGTGGTCGAAATTCCATTCCTTTTCTAATTCTAATTTTAATTAATTAATTCCATTATTTGAATTAGGAATTAATTAATTTACAATGAAAATAATAATAACGACTTTTCTAAGTTGATTTGTCTAGAAAGTAAATAAATAGAAACCAAATAAAAGACTAATTTCCTAAAACAAAAAGTCAAAATCAAATTAGGAAACTAATTGACTAGTTTGACCATTAAGCTAACCTTGACCAAATTTTAGCTTGTAAAGGCTTCAAATCAGCTCCCAAATGCCATGTAGGAAGCCAAATAGGACTATTTATTAGTCCCACATGTTGCCCTTGCTTGGAACAAAGAGAAAATGTCAAATCAACAAAATACAATAAAGCCAGCAACAAATACAGCAAAACCGGCCAACTATTCCCTCTAAACTCAAATGCCCATTGTGGTTGCTTTTGATTCTGCCTTGGCTTGATTCCATAACCTTTTAATGATATTCAATGAATCCACAAAGTGTTGGGTCCATTCCCTACTGCCCAGAGTCCTTATTTGCACTAAAATAGCTATCCGGGTTCGTATCGACCTCCACCACTTGGATGCTTAAAACCGGCTTTGTATCGTCGGGTATGGATAAATCCTTTTGAGAATTGATAACTCCTTGTATGAATCCAACCAGGTTGTATTTAAATCTCTTGGCTTTTTCTCTAGTGATTGGCCTGATCTTCATCTATATTAGATCAGCACCCCAGTGGGTGGTCGATTGTGCAAGCACGGGCGGATTCTCATCACCTTGGTATAATGAAGATGCCACAATAGTTTATGGAAGTCATATTGATAAGTCAAAACTAAAACGCTCTCTCTTTAATGGTATTTTAGGTGTTCAAAGATAACAAAGAGAATTCTATCTCACAATTAATTTTCTGAATAATATTAAAGGTGCATTCTCATTGAAAAATAACCCTTAAATAGGTTAAAGTCACGAAGCAATAAATCCTAAAAATCTAGGAGAAAAATGGCCACACAATGTCAATTTCCTAATGTGGCTGAAATTCCATTCCTTTCTTTATTCTAATTTTGATTAATTAATTCCTTTATTTTGAATTAGGAATTAATTAATTTACAATGAAAATAATAAAATAATAACTTTCCTATGTTTTTTCCAGCAAATAAATAAATAGAAACCAAATAAAAGACTAATTTCCTAAAACAAAAAGTTAAAATCAAATTAGGAAACTAGTTGAGTTTTCACATATTGTACGTGGTTGAAAGTGAAGTCTAGGAAGAATTTGAAGAACAAAACGTCCTTAAGAATGCTTCCCATATGTAATGGAGCCATGAACCTCCTAGCATAAGTGATTCAAGGTGAAGAAGGTATTTTGTTAATCAACAATGATTCATGATGGTGGACTCTATGGCTTGATCAACGAAAACAAATTATTTGAGTTTTGAAACAACAATTACATATCTCGTTCCACAAACAGTACCAATTTTAACACTTGAATTTTTGCCACCATTATTCCGTTTGCATTTCTCTTTTACTCAAATCCTTCGTCATAACAAACATGCAAGGAAGGCAAGGAAGGCCTTAAAAGACACCAAAGGGGTATCAAATAAGGCTTCTCTAATGCTTAAGTTAGTTATGTATTTTAGGAAGTATGTTGCAATTAAAATATTAAAGTGATACGAACTTAGGTTGATTTGCTCCTAAACCCGTATTATATTAGCCCGAATCAAAAATTAAGTTCAGATTCTAATGGTCACCTTAACCCATAATCAACTTGTGATTAGAAACCTTGGTATATGATGAAGATGCCACAATAGGTGATAGATGTCCTATTGATAAGTCAAACTAAAACACTTAATTTATATTAAATGTTTTAGGTGTTCAAAGAAAACAAAGAGAATTCTTTCTCATAAATAAATTTCTGAATAATAATCTAAGCTCCTTCTCATTGAAAAATAAGCCCTTAAATAGGCTAAAGTTACAAAATTAAAACCTCAAATCAACTATAGTAATTTCGGCCAACTTGGATTAGGATACAAAGTGTGGTCGAAATTCACAACTTTTCTAAACTAAATTGGATTAATTAATTCTTTTATTTTAAAATAGAAAATAATTAATTTTACAACCAAAATAATAAAATTATAACTTTTCTAAAGTAATTTTTCCAGCAAATAAATAAATAAAAGCCAAAATTAAATCCTATTTCCTAAAACGAAAAGTCAAGGTTCAAATTAGGAAACTAGTTGACTAGTTTTATAACTAAGCTATCTTTGTCTAATCACCAGCTAGTTTAGACTCCAAATCAGCTCCAATATGCCATGTAGGATGCCAAATAGGATTAATATTGATTCTCATACATTGCCCTTGATTGAAATAAGTCAAACTTGCTTGATCAACAAAAAAGGTCAAAGTCAACGCCAAATTGATGATTTTCGACCAACATGAAGCTTCATGCGCAAATGTTGGATTTGAATGACTTTGCTTTTATCATGGCATGATTTCATGGTCCTTTAGAGTGCTTAATCACATTCATAAATCAAAAAATTATTCCTTGCTGCCCGGAGCCCATAGAAGTACCAAAACAGCTTATTTGGTCCATTTGTACCTTCATAACTTGGATGCATAAGATGGGCTTTGGATCTTTGGGTATTGTCATGCCCTCTTGAGTTTGAATCATACCTTGTATGAAGCTAACCAGTTGTCCTTGAATCTTTTAACTTGTGCCCTTGTAATTGGCCTCGTCTTTATTTGTACAGGATCAGCACCCCAATGGGTAGTTGGTTGTATGGGTACGGCGGATTCTCATCATTCCCCTTCTTTTGAAAAGGATTTACCCTCAAATCAAAGTCATCACCTGTAGTAAATGGAGATAATTCAGTAACATTAAATGTAGCACTCACATTATACTCACCTGCTAAGTCAAGTTTGTAAGCATTTTCATTAATCATTTCCAAAACTTGAAAAGGTCCATCCCGTCGAGGCATTAGTTTTGACTTTCATTGTTTTGGGAACCTCTCATTCCTTAGGTGCAACCAAACCCAATCTCGATATTCAAATACAACCTTTATTCGACCTTGATTAGTATTCTTTACATATTATTCTGTCCTCCTCTCAATGTTTGCTTTTACCTTCTCATGAATTTGCTTTATAAAATCAGTTTTTTGTTTTCCATCTTGATTAGCACGTTCACTTAAAGGTATGTGTTAAATCTAATAGAGTCAAAGGATTAAAACCATAAACAATTCTAATGGAGCATATTTAGTAGCTGAATGCATTGACCTATTATAAACAAATTCAACATGTGGCGAACATTTCTCCCATGTTCTTAAATTTCTACTAATTAAAGCCTTTAAAAATGCAAACAAAATCTTATTTACTACTTCAGTTTGTCCATCAGTGTGTGGATGACAAGTAGTTCAAAATGAAAGTTAGTTCCTAATTTAGCGCATAAAATTTTCCAAAAGTAACTTAAAAAGTTAGCATCCCTATCCAAAACAATAGTCCTAGACATTCCATGTAGTCTTACTATTTCCTTAAAGAATAAATTACCCACATTAGATGCATCATCTGATGAAAATCCGTTCGAACCCGCACAACCAATAACCCGCTAGGGTGCTGATCCATTTTGGATGAAGACCGGATCAATTACTAAGGCTAAAGCTAAGAGATTTAAGGAAAAACTGGCTGCCTTTATTCAGGGATTTATCAATTCTTAAAAGGGATTGTCCATACCCAAAGATACAAAGTCTGTTTTAAACATCCAAGTTATGGGAGCCGTTATGAACCCGAAAAGCTGTTTTAGTACAAATGTGGCCTTCAGGCAGCAAGAAATGGTCCCAACACTTTATGGAATCAATAAATATCAATAAGAGGTCATAGAATCAAGACAAGGCAGAATCAAAAGCAATCGAAAAGGGCTTGTGCGCATAGGGGGAAAGTTGGTTGGTTTTGCTAGATTTTGTTGCTAGCTTTACTCTATTTTACTGAGTTGGCATTTTCTCTTTGTTCCAATCAAGGGAAACATGTGGGACTCAATGATAGTCCTATTTGGCATCCTACATAGCACATGGGATCTCATTTGGAGCTTAAATTGGTCATTTATTGGTCAAAGATGGCTTAGTTTGAAAGATAGTCAACTAGTTTCCTAATTTGACTTTGACTTTTTGTTTTGGAAAATTAGTCTTTTCTTTGGTTTTTATTTGTTTATTTGTTGGAAAAATCAACTTAGAAAAGTTAGTATTTTATTATTTCATTTGTAACTTAATTAATTTCTAATTCAAAATAAATTAATTAATTAATCAAAATTAGATTAGAAAAGGAATACAAAATTCGGCCACATTAGGAATCTAGCATGCATGGCCAGTTTTGTCTTAGTTTTCTAAGATTTATTACTTTGTAACTTTAACCTATTTAAGGGTTATTTTTCAATGAGAATGCACCTTCAATATTATGAGATAAAATTATCTTTGTTCTCTTTGAACACCTAAAACACTATTAGAGAGTGAGTGTTTTAGTTTTAACTTATCAATAGAACTTTCATAACCTATTGTGGCATCTTCATTATACCAAGGTTTCTAATCACAGGTTAGTTAGGGGTTAAAGTTTTCCCATAAGAACTTGAACTTAATTGAGATCGGGGCTAATATAATATGGGTTTAGGCACGAGTCGATATAGGTTCATATCATCATCAATTTTATTACATGCAATAAAATATGTCATCTTATAAAATCTATCAGCAACTACAAAAATTGAATCTTTTCCATTCCTAGACTGAGGTAAACTAAGAACAAAATCCATAGACAAATCAACTCAAGGATGTGATGGAATCAGCAAAAGTAGGTACAATCCATGCGGTTTCAATCTAAACTTGGATTTTCAATATTTTAAGCATTTTTCACATATTCTTTCCACATTTCTCTTCATATCAGGCCCATAAAAATATTCTTACAGTAAGGATAAAGTTTTTATAACTCTAAAATGACCCATTAAACTCCTACCATGACCTTCCCTAACTAGTAACTCCTTAATGTACAATTAGATACACAAAGTTGATTTTTCCTAAATAAATATCTCTCAAAAATATAAAATTTATTATAACCATACTTAGCACAATTTTGGAATATTTCACCAAAATCACTATCATGCTCATGAAGTTCTTTCAATTGTTCAAATTCAAGCAATATGGCATATAAGGTAGAAAATAATACATATCTTCGGGATAATGCAACGGTAACCACATTTTTCTTACCTTTCTTGTAGCAGATGACATAAGGAAAAGTTTTAATTAATTCAATTAACTTCCCATGTCTTTGGTTGAGCTTCCCTTGGACTTTATGTGCTTTAATGATTCATATGAATCACGAATTAAGTAAAACTTGCTTGATCAATAAAAGAAGTCAAAGTCAATGCCAAATTGATGATTTTCGGCCAACATGAAACGTCATGGGCAAATGTTGGATTTAAATGCTTTTGCTTATGTTTGGCATGATTTCATGGTCCCTTGGAGTGCTCAATCATGTTCATAAACCAACAAATTTATTCATTGCTGCCCGGAGTCCATAGAAGCACCAAAACAGCTTACCAGATCCATTTCCGCCTTTATAAGTTGGATGCATAAAACAAGCTTTGAATCTTCGGATATTGTCATGTCCTCTTGAGTTTGAATCACACATTGTATAAAGCTGACCAGGTTGTCCTTAAATTTTTTAGCTTGTGTCTTCGTGATTGATTCATCTTCATTTGTACTGGATTAACACCCTAATAGGTAATCGGTTGTACGGATATAGACGAATCCTCATCATAAAGAATAGTGTACCTTATTTTGAGAAAGACTTATATAAACATCTCTATTGGTATGTTGTTTATTTATTTGCATTCTTAAAAAGATATATTTCTTAGAGCAAGGATTTTTTATGTGCTGACCTTGATATGGCCGGGAGTGTCCTGTTGAGTTTTGTATTTTTCCAAAGAAGATTACCGTTTCCGTAGGTGATGTCACTATTTTATCTAATCCCTTCAATTCAACTAATTTAAACAGTAGAACATGTAAACTCGTCAATCATGGAACTTTCTTGCTTTGCTAATATGTCAGCTCACTTCAAGTGAGTTCGCTGTATGATGATTTGGATCTTAAGGTAACATGCAATATATAGTTCATAATTTTTAATTTATTAAACGGTCTATTAAATGCAATTCTTTATTAAATGCAACTCTTTTTTAAAAGAGAAGTTATTATGCTAAAGTATAGGAGAATATTTTGAACTTTACTAAATCAGAAGCAGTAGGCCTTTTGGCCTTTTCTTTGTTTTTCTTTTTTTTTTTCTTTTTTTTTTCAATAAATGGAAGTGGTATTTTTATTTTTTTCTAAATCAAAACATATTAAATAAATAGAAATATCAAAAAAAAAATTTGCATGTGATAAATTACCTTAATGTTGATTGGGAAAAAAAAACATTAATATATATATATATATATATATATATAAATATATGTATATCTATTTTTAACTTCCTGAATAGGCATCATTTGGTAAAAACTTGAAGATAACGGGACTACAATTCATTTTTCTGCAAAGCTATCGGAGCCATCCAAACAGCGCCAACACTTTTAGTATTTGTATCCAAATTATAATCAGCCAGAGGAATCACATATTGTCCGATCAGACAACACTATTACCTGCATCCAACGGCCAAGATCATCTATCACAATACACATGAGACAATCACCACAAGCTACTAATTCTCGTTGAGACAACCAAATCCACTAGAATCTGAACCAGTGACACACGCATCACTCTAACCAAAACCAGCAACCTAGAATATGGGTTATGGAATTCTTACCCTGACAACACCTTCATGTTCGACCTCCATAGATTACTCCAGGAAACCTCCCGAGTTCCAGGCTCTTTCCTTACGTGCAGTTAGAATTCAGTGCTCAAATTCTAGCCCAGATGTGCCTCTAACCTCTGGTAGGTTTTTGTCAATTTTTATGAAGTCTCTAATTATTTATCTTCTCTAGTATTTTTTGCACTTTCTATCCTCACCCAATGTACCAAAACAACGAATGAATAGAAAGGTAACTTTAATGTGGAATGTGAATTCAAAGATGGGATTGTTTTTGGCAGAATGATGGTTCCAGAATTTGTCTTGCTTTCTTTACTATACTCTGATGTGTGATTATATGCCCTACCAAAAGATATTATATTTTCTTTTTCTTTTTCTTTTTTCTTTTTGGTGGGGGAGACTACATCCAATTTGAAATTCTTCTTAGGGAGAAATTTGGTTTGGTGGGTTTTGCGTGAAAGTAGCGGAAGTTTAACAAGAGGGTTCCTGTGTGAATGGCAGGTTGCTTCTTGAACCTAAAATGCATTCAGTCCCTAGCTAATTTGATAAATTTTACGAAAAGAAACATCAGGGATGCAAATTATGCATTTGAATGGAATTGTTAAATTATTGAAATAGCTGAAATTGATAATGTCCTGGTGGAAGAATTAGAAGTTTTTAAAAATATGAAGTCCTGTTTTTCTTTCTAGTAAGTGTCCATAGTGTTCTCTATTTGTAAACTTGCAATGAAAAATAGCTACTCTGTGTGTAGGGATATTTCATAAGATAATCTAATATGCTTGATTTATATCTCGTGAGAGAGAGTGAAAAACTTATAAGTAAATGGAATAATCGGTGGTGTTGGTGTGCATGGGTCATTTATTTGTAGGTACATAAAGTTGAACTACTTTTTGGTTTTGCTAATCAATATTAGCTTCTTCTTTTTTTTCTTTTTTCATTTTTTTTTTTTTTTCACTCTCTCTGTCTCTCTGTCTCTCTGTCTCTCTCTCTCTCTGGGAAAAAACGTTCAAATTCTTCTTTTCACAATGGAGATTTTTTTTTGGGAAAATTGAGATAAACTTTTCTTCTTCTTCTTCTTCTTCTTCTTCTTGGTGCATTGCCTTGAAAATTTGTATGTATTTATATGTGGTGTTGTTGTGCAGTGAAGTGATGCAATATTAGCTTTTTTTTTTTTTTTTTTTTAATGGAAAAGATGGTTCAATTCTTCTTCGTTCATTTAAATCTTTATTTTTTGTAATGAAGCAGCTTGACAACAATTTGAAGTTCGTGAATTTCTATAAGACTCTGTGTGTGTGTGTGTGTTTTTTTTTTTGTGTGTGTGTGTGGGGGGGGGGGGGGGGGGGTTGCTCAGTGGGTTTATCCAAAGTGTTCATGATGTCCTTGAATATACTAGTTCCCAGTTGAATTTGGATTCAAATAATTGCTTTTATGACAGAGAAACTTGAGAATGAAGCTCCTTTGACGGGCAGTGCATTTGATTTCAATAAAGCAACATTACCTCTTACCCATAAGTCGATCTCTTCATCAAAGAAAGTAACCCTTATACGGCATGGTCTTAGCTCATGGAATGTGGAAAGTAGAGTTCAGGTATGCAGCCTCCTGCTTTAGTTAATTGTATTTTCTTTCCTTTCAGGTAGGAAATGAAGTCTGTTACTCCTTTTGGAAGTGTAGTTTTATATGTTTCTATGTAAATTTATACTGCCATCATATGTGTATTAAAATTTTTGCACCACCCTTTCATCAGTATTGAACAAGCTAGATTTGAATTTTTTTCATGTAGAAGTAAGTTTACTCTGTCTTGATTTAAAAACCTAACTCTGGTTTGAACCAACTTTGACATGTGCTTCTAGGTTTCCAAAAGCATATGAAAAGTAAAATCTGCAAAAAGTTATAATTCCTTTCTTCTAAAAAGTTAATTGTACTACTGCAAATATTTAGTTCAAAGTTTGTATTTTTTTTTTTTTTTTCTCCGAGATATGTTTGAGTTGCTTATCTACTGATCTAGCTACCGTTTGGATGCACACAGGGAAGCTCAAACCTGTCTTTCCTAACAGAAACTGGAGTGGAGCAAGCTGAGAGATGCAAAGAAGCCTTAGCAAATATATACTTTGATCAGTGTTTCTCAAGTCCAATATCTCGTGCCAAGGTATGAAAAATGTGTTTTGATACTCAATGCTATTATCAGGTTTCCTATCATATTTCAATTGCAGGTGTTTTAATGCAGTCCACTGCTGAAATTATATGGCAAGGGAGGGAACAGCCACTCATTTTCCTTGATTCACTGAAGGAGGCCCATTTATATTACCTTGAAGGCATGAAAAATGGTCTGTCTCCTTGTGTTTCTTTATAATTATGTTATTTACCCAAAAATAAATAAATAAATAAATAAATAATAATAATAGTAAAACCTTGTCAATTATGTTATGTGGTCTGTTACTGCATTATGGTAGCCTACTAAATCGCATTCAGAATTTGGAGGCAGTGGATGCCAAGCAGAGATATCCAAAGGAGTACACAACATGGAGAGAGGATCCAGCTAATTTTAAAGTGAATGGAATTTTCCCTTTACTAAATCTTTGGGGAACAGCAAGAGAGGCTTGGAGGGAAATCTTACTCACACCTGTAAGATATTTCCAATGCTGTCTGGCTATATATGTAGGAAGGAAATTTTTATTTATTTTGTCTTTTTTAGTAGTAAAGATTTAAATGTTTTCTCAAAACTGATGTGGTAGCCGAGTTGCCTTGCCACTTATATCATACATTAACTGCCTACCATGGAGTTAAAGATGTCTAGCACTAGCCATACTGGATGGCTGAGGTGCTGCTATAGAACTGGGTTGGTCCCATGCTAGTGGCTTGGATCTGTCCATTCTGCCTGTGCCTAGCGTAGCCTGTAGCTGGTCCTGCCGGATGGCATGTTCTTTCCCATGAATTTTAGCAGAACTAGCTTACTGATGGCAGATTGCTGTGATTTGACATGTCAATGCGGCTATGCTGCTAACAATTCCTTTAATTTTCTTTTTGGTGTTAAGCAACATCTATCTCTACTCCATCTGTGGCAAATTAATTTCAGTGGCATGTAAAATATCTTTCTGATTTACAGGGGGAGCATTTCTTAGTTATTACTCACAAATCAATCTTGAGGGCATTGATCTGCACAGCTTTAGGGCTTGGCCCTGAGAGGTATTAAAGTTGTTTTCAGCAAATTCTGTGAAAATAACACAAGCTGTTTTTGCGGGGCAGTTATGGTGGGTGCTTTTGTGAATTATCTGGTGTTTATTTCCAATTAATTTTCGCCAAAATAAAAATATTTTTTTTCGACAAGAAATGATGCTTTATTATGCTTAATGTAAAGGATATGAAAAAGAGTTTGGCCTATTGAGTGAGAAATTTCAAGTAACATGAGGCTTTGTGTAAACGATGTGAGATTTTGGCCCAAAGAATGAGAACCATTTTAATGTCATATCCCATCTTGCTTGGAGACAATAGTATCCCCTCCCAAATAATGCATAATATCATAATTCGCCAATTTTAACTGTTTGCAGTGAAATTATACACTAGATACCCTTCTTGTTAAAGGTTTGATGTGATTTGACTCATACCTGTCTTGTTGCCAATAAAATGATGTAATCATATATTAGTGAGAAATCTATAAGATTCTGATCATGTTTTTATGCTTCAGGTTCCGTGCTATTGATGTAAACAACGGTGGAATTTCTGTATTCAATTTCAACAAAAGAGGAGAAGCAATGCTTCAATCTCTGAACATGACTGCCCACATGTACAGTGATCATGTCTATCAATACTGATACTTTGATGTGCAAACAGCATACCCTTCCTACCCTCCACTGCTATTGCTACAAGGACACTCGACCCATCAAATACGAACTCTTTCCGCAGTCGCAGTTGGGAATGAGAGGACGAGCTCACAAATTGAGCAATAACCATTTTACATTCAGTCTAAATGTATCAACTTTGAAGTTGAGTAGCTCCTGTTTTTTTTTTTTTTTTTTTGGTTGCGAATGGTAGCTCCTGTTTTTTGGTGAACAATATTGCATTCCATTTTCATGTTTGTGTTGTTACCATGTAGAAAAGAGAGAATTTTAAGTGGCGTATTACATGATACCTACACCACATAGAAAGGCAGCTACTTGGTATATAATGTTGCATTCCACAACTGCATTACACTAGAGTGCAGAAGGCTGTCTAGTTTGAACTGAATGAATATAAAACATTATAGATATATTTTAGCAAAATAACCAATAAACATGCGCTCATGCGGAACTATTTGCCAAAAATAAATAAATAAATAAAAACAAAAATAAAAATAACAAAAAGAAAGCCTCAAAAGCTAGAATCCAAAAATGGTGGCAGTTCAATTTCCCGCGTTAAAATCTCAGCAATTGAATGAGGAGTTTAGGAAGAAGTTTAGGCCTAAAAGAACTTGTAGGCACGTAAAAATGAATTGATATAATTTTAAAGTAATTAATATAATTTAATATTTTAAATTTTTTATTATTATTTTCGTTACATATATCAAAATGTTTATAGAAAGATTATGTAGAAAAAGATGGATCAGAATCCTGATTTTATCTCATGTACAAGACATGTCTGAGCCCCATTTACACAGAAGATGAGCCAAATTATTGGCTAATCTAGGAATCCAAACGAAAGAGATTGAGTCAAAATAAGCATAAAGGTCCAAGACAAAGGACAAAACCTTAAGGGGTAGCTTTTATGTAGGATTGTTGGGACTGAAAACCTGACTACCCGAGCATCACATTCACAGATGATAAAAGAGTGCGAACCTTACTCTTGAGACCAATAGCTGTACGTTTAAGTGATAGCTTTCAAAAATAAGGGTAAGTTAGGTCTTTTCCTTCAAATTCTTACTTTGTAATTTTAAAATAAAAATTTACCAAACACTTAATAAATTGAAACCTAAATTATTTTACTATCATAATAAAAATGCATAAATATATAAAAACCTCGTTTAATTTCAAAGTTTTTTAATTTGTTAGAAATCACAAGAGCCTTTTCAGCCCCTCTCATAATATAATTAATCTTAGAAATCACAAAAGCCTTTTTCAGCCCCTTTCATAAAATAACTAATCTGTCTTTTTAAGTGCAAAACTAATGTTCAGTCTGCTTTGCAAATCAATCTAATAATAGATTATTAATGGTCATTCCTAGAGCAGGTAAAACTTGTTGCTCTCCAACATGAGGAGGAGAAAACCACAAACAAAAAAAAAAAAAAAAAAAAAAAAAAAGTAAGTGTAGTCCGGTCAAATAATAATCAATAAGCATTAAGACCAACAAGAGTAAAAAAGGCTAACCAACAGCAAAGATACCTAGTGTTGTATGACAATAAAACACTTTCGGTAAATAACAAAGCTTCCCTACAAAACCTTCCCAACTGGGTCTACAAAGATAAAATTAAAACATAACGCTTAAAATATACGTTGTGGCTTCCCCATGGTAGTCTTCAAGTATAAGCACCTGACCTGATTTCACAAAAACAAAATTATATACCATTAGGTTGTCTCTTGATAGAGCAAAATCATTCAAAAAATTTAAATAAAGCTGCAGCCAGCTCAAACACAGTTTTGATTGGTCAAGTGAATTTTAAACAACTTATTTTCTAATTCTGAAAATACTACTTTGTAAAAGTCAGCTTTCAAATAAACTTTTGTATTTTTCAAAAAAGGATAAATATTCTTCTAACACGTTCGCCTTCTTTAAAATGCTATATACAGCACACAACTATTGCATTCGACAGGAACAATACTAACACACTTCAATTTTAGAAAAATAAGCTCAAAACAAAGTTACTTTAAAATATGACGGCGATTAAGAGTAGATAATTGGTTGACAATAATATACTAAAGCTACGCAGCAGCAAAAGAAAATGACAAATGGGCACAACCAATTTCACAATTAGTAATCTAAACAAAGCAGATATCACAGCTTCAACTTACATTCTGCCAGTTCTTTTTCAGAAGTGAAACGAGGAAATTAACGCTCATTTGCACATTCTGGAATATCTGCTTCTCCTCCATGGAAAGATTTCCTACTGCAACTCCCATGCAAAGAACCTTTTTCAATTGGAACTTAACCATTGCCTTCGTCTCATTAACTTTGGACTCCAGGGACTCTTGATGAGTAACAAGGGTGGGGAATTTCCCTATTTTGCAAATAAATAGGAACTTGTTAATGCTGAAGAAATGAAAAAGCATGTATGATACATGCTGAAGTATCAAACAAAGCTCCAATAAAAAAATAAAAGATAAAGCCATTTTAAGAAAACATATATGAGTAGAATATCATGCTTGTAACCGAAATCATGAAAAATTCTTGCATCCAAACATTTAGCATTAATCAAGACAAAGCACCTAAAATTGGGTATAAGTTTCAAAAACCTTATTTTTATATTGTTTACATCAGTGCCTTTTTCTGAGAAGTTGACGTATAAAAAAAAATAAAAAATAAAATAAAAACACTAGCCTAAAACAATAACTAAATGAATATATATAATAAAATATGTTTCCTAAAATTTAAAATGACATCAATAACAGAATTTAAACCAAGTATACACCCACCTGCCTTGTTGAGACCAGGGCCCAAAAGACGGGGAATCTGCTTAATTACAGCTTCAGATGCTAAGAAAGCATGGTATTTCTTTGCTAGTTTCTTTACTAGCTTCTTGTTTTTGTTGAGCTTCTTTAAAGCTTCAACATCCATATAGTCCAGACCTATTTTCTCAGCCTGAAACATTTTGATGAACAAATTACATACATGAAACTTTAGAAAGTGAAAGCTGAGTGGAAATTCTATTAAAACCATCAAGGGAACCTTACTTTTACAGAGAAAATTACAAAAGTGGATTTTGGATCACAGAAAAGAGGGGACCATGATTCCAAATGAAATCAAGGAAACTACAATTTTGATATCATTATTTTTTAACAAAACTGGAATAGCAATATTACCTCCTCAACATGCTGAGCATCTCCAAGCATACAAACCTTCATCTTGGGCCTAGGAATGTGCGGCAACTTTACAGAACCACTGAACCGCTTATCCTTTTGGGGATCATAATTTTTCAGTCCAATCTGGAGTTCAACAGTCTCAGTAAAGTTTCTTTTTTTCTCCTTTGACTCGGTAGTGATGGTAGAAATAGCCTCTCTGAGTGCATCACTCTGAAGCTTACTGCAAAAACGAACGGAAAATAGTGAGACATCCCAGAGAGTATCACGCAATAACATCCAGCATATATGCCATACAACTATATTAGCAAGTTAGCCATTTCTGGATTAAACAGAAATGCATAATCCTACAACATATCAAATAACTATCATCTAAAAGAAGCCAATGAAGGAAATAGGGGATAGACTGGACCCTAACCATCTAATTTAGCAGGGCAACAACGAATAAAAGCCAAGAAAGCATAACAAGTTAACCAACCATGATTTGAGTTTAAATGCTTTAACCATACATAACAAGCAAAATCTATCCATTCTGAAGAACTGAATATGTAAAAGACTTCCCAAAAACAAAATAGCACACTATATTAACCATTACCAGGGAAAATTACCCATTTCAACAGACATAAAAGCAAAATCAAAACTAATGCAAAAGGAGAACTTGTTCAATACACAATGTGCATACAGCTTGGCACTTTACATGGCAAGCATCTCCAACTGAATAATGGCATGTGTACAATAATTAACATCTTATATTAACAAGCCAATGAGAACCAAACACCATTCCTGTCATCCTTCTTTCCTAGCATCGAAAATATAAAGATATAAGAAAAACATATCTGCAGAAAACAAGACTGTCACAGCACCATGGAAATGCTTTTTGTGTAGTTTCACCAGTGCAGTGCACGCTGCACCTTCATGATATCTTGGTTTAAATTAATCTCATCCTCGATAACAACCCAAAACATGAACACTCATATTTTCTAGACAGAAGAATGCACACAGATTTAGAAAATAGTATATAAACCCCAAAAGAAAAGCTCTTCATGAGATGCTGAAGAAGCTTCATTGTTTAAGAAGTTAAAAAATGTAGCTGAAATCCACTAAACTTGAGGAACTTATGACACAGCTAAAATTGACCCCAAAAAAAAAAAAGACTGGAACATAAATGTGATCAGAATATAAATGTGCCAAAGAATTATTTTTCACCTTTAATTTCTAAACCCTCTAAAAAGCGATTATTGGGAGAACTAGCCATTATAAATATTTTACTGGTATATATAGTTCTAGCTTTTTTGTAACAATCAAAATACTGCATCACAGAAAGCATATACTAAGAAAAGATTAAAAAATAATGATAATAAAATAAAAATAAAAACAGCCACGAAACTTCAAGGCTCTAAAATATAGAGTAATAACAAAATCTCTAACCAATGAGATGGAAACTGAAATATAAAATAAAACAAAAGGGAGAAGTATGAAGCAATAACCTTACTGCATCCGTAACAGTCCTAATCAACAAGTAGAGAAAGTACAAACAGTATTCATCAGACATAAATTTTATATACCTCATGGTTGAAACTTAGCCTTTCCAGTGACCCACTTCACGTATTCCAACCTATCAAATCAAACAATGAACAAACCATCAAAAGCAACACATTACTCCATCTAGCTCGTAATATCAAAAGCAATGAAAAACTGAAAACCGGATTTTAATCCCATTTGGGTACGGAAAAAAAAAAAAAAAAAAAACGAAGGACGATTGAAAAAAGAATAATAATAACAATTTGGGATCTAGAAACTAAAACTTTACTTCGCCTTCTCCTACGTCTTTTTTTTTTTTCCGAACAAACGGAAAACTCTAGATCTGAAAACTTAAAACAGCAGGGAAATGAAACGAGAAGACGGAACATGTAGATAGAGAAAGAGAGAATTACCAGAGCGAAGTAAGCTACTAGGGTTTTCTGGCGGCTGAGGAAGCCTTGTATAAGAAAGTGATCCCCATGGAGTCCCAGAAGGACGGGTCGGGTCGGGTTCATATTGTAGGCCCCGAGTTGTGTTGTGGATTGACCCAATTAAATATTGAGAATTAAAATCTAAATATAAAATAAAATACGACCCATTTCCGAATTCCGAGTCCCCAACTTAAAATCCCAAATTAACTTCAAAAACATAAAATCTTAGACTGCAGCCAACTTCCGCAGTTTGCCATGTTCCATGGCAAGTTTTCATGGAAGCCAAACAACTCGAACAAGAAATAACAGAGTCGCCCTTGCACTCTCCAGCCTATCAAGCTCTTCTGCGAGCCGGGCCGCGTCTACGACCACTTGAACAAGTCCACGCTCACCTCGTCGTCTCTGGCTCCCACCGCAGCCGGGCCCTCCTAACGAAGCTGCTCACTTTGGCTTGCATCGCTGGTTCAATCGTCTACGCTAGAAGGCTCTTGTTCTCTGTTCCGAGCCCTGACTCCTTCCTTTTCAATTCCCTCTTCAAAGCCTCATTGACTTCTGGCTTCCCTCTCGACACTGTCTCCTTCTATCACCGCATGCTTCGTTCTGGCATTTGGCCGTCGACTTACACCTTCACTTCCGTGATCAAGGCCTGTGCTGATCTTTCGACTCTGAAACTTGGTAGGTGCGTTCACTCACATGCATTAGTTTGTGGGTATGGCTCGGATTCCTTCGTTCAGGCCTCTCTGGTTCCTCTCTATTCAAAATCTGGAGAATTGGGTGTTGCCCGGAAGTTGTTTGATAATATGCTGGAGAAAACGGTTGTGGCTTGGAATTCGATGATTTCGGGTTACGAGCAAAATGGGCGTTTAAGAGAAGCGATTGGATTGTTTTACCAAATGCGGAAACATGGTGTTGATCCTGACTCGACAACGTTTGTGAGTGTTTTATCAGCCTGTTCTCAATTGGGAGCTCTTGGTCTTGGCTGTTGGGTGCATGATTATGTTCTGAATAATTGTTTCTACCTAAACGTAGTGCTAGGCACTTCATTGATCAACATGTATGCTAGATGTGGAAATGTGAGCAAAGCAAGAGAAGTTTTTGATTCAATGAATGAACGGAATGTAATTGCTTGGACGGCAATGATTTCCGGTTATGGAATGCATGGTTATGGTAGTGAAGCTATGGAACTTTTTCATCAGATGAAGGCACTGGGTCCTTGCCCCAACGACATCACATTTGTTGCAGTTTTGTCTGCCTGCTCTCACTCTGGGCTAGTGCAGGAGGGGCGCCATGCATATACAAGCATGAGCCAAGAGTATGGCTTAGTTCCAGGAGTGGAACATCATGTTTGCATGGTCGATATGCTTGGCCGTGCTGGACTTCTTGACGATGCTTACCAATTCCTCAAAGGAATTATAAACAGGGAACCAGCTCCAGCAGTTTGGACTGCCATGCTTGGTGCTTGCAAGATGCATAAGAATTTCAACCTTGGAGTAGAAGTTGCCGAGCATCTTCTTGCAGTTGAACCTGATAATCCTGGATATTATGTGATGCTTTCAAATATATATGCACTGGCAGGTCGGATGGATAGAGTGGAAACAGTTAGAAACATGATGATCCAGAGACGCTTGAAGAAGCAAGTTGGGTATAGCACAATAGAAGTTGATCGGAAAACCCACTTGTTTAGCATGGGTGACAAGTCCCACTCAGAGACAAATGAAATATATGAATATTTGGATGAATTGATGAGGCTGTGTAGGGAAGCAGGTTACATTCCAGCACCTGAATCGGTGATGCATGAATTGGAAGAAGAAGAGAGGGAATATGCCCTTAGATACCACAGTGAGAAGCTTGCAATAGCATTTGGGTTGTTGAAAACCAGTCATGGTATGGCTCTAAGGATTGTGAAGAATCTTAGAATTTGTGAGGACTGCCATTCTGCGATAAAGTACATCTCAGTTGTCACTGCCAGGGAAATCATGGTTAGGGATAGGCTTCGGTTTCATCATTTCAAAGATGGCAAATGTTCGTGTTTGGATTACTGGTGACTAGTTAGTTTAACAAGTTTTTGAACAATGTTCCTTGAAAAGAAAGATTAACTGTCCAAAGGCAGTCAGCTTTCCAGTTGCATGTGAAGCCAATCTCTGTGGGGCGTGCCCACATTATTTCATCGCAGATCATACTGACACATTCATATGAAATTTATGGCTGTCTTCAAGTCATTTAGGTCGAACTGGACGTCCAGAAGTTTCCTGAGCTCCTTTAGGTACATATATGAAAGGCACCCTTACCAAGATGGTGGGCTGGATATCAGGAAACTTATAGTGTAAGAGGGAACTAATTACCCTGCCTCAACTAAAGATTGGTCCAGAATAGCTATGCACTGTTAGCTATTTTCCTTGGAAATTAAAACAGGGTCTAATCGCATGAGCAGCCACCAGAAACAGATCTCTATCTTTTGTTTCAGGGATCAAACACAGCATTGGAAGTAGACGGTGGTGCACTTGAAGATCAGAATACCTCCTTGCATGTAACTTTCAACCGTAGCAGTCATTTATGGAACGTTTGAATAACCATGTACTTGATATTTTTTGGTAAAAAGTAACTATGTACCTGATTGCTAGTAATAATTGTAGGAAGTTTATCATCTTTATATATGCAAATTGAAAAAGGTTTCATTTTTCAGTGACATCCCTTTCTATGCCTTTTCTCGCCTTATTACATTTCGTTATTTCTTTTCACAAAATGATGATTGTTAGTGTAGGTGTGTGCTAACTTAAAATAGAAAGTTGAGTTCATTTATTTGTAGTTTGAATTTCTGGCGTTTGTGGTAACTTAACAACAAGAGTGAGCGTTAAGCTTCAGCTTTTGGAAATTTTCTTATGGACATATTTTAGATTGGAAGGTTGAGGATGTTAGGCACGAACTTAGGACATCATATTAAGTTAAACTTTGGACATCATATTAAAGTAAAGATTGACATTGCGCTAGCAACTGTAAGGGCAATTTTCTTTCTATTGACTGACTATAAGTTTGATATTATCTTATTGGATCAGTTTTTAAGTGGAATTAAGTTGACGAATTATAAGACTGATAAAATTGAACGACTCATTCATAAGAAGAGACTTTGATCCGCAATAAACTTGGATGTCTTTCTGGATTATAATTTTTCAAATGGCGTTTATGATTAGTCAAAGACATGGGGCTGCCTTTCAAAACTGAGATATTGTAAATTATGTAAAAACATAATTCAAATTTAGACACAAACATATTACATTAACCAGCTTAATTTTCACCAAGTAAATAGAGACTAGAAAAAAAAGACAAAAGAAAGTAGAAAAAAAAAAAAAAATGACAAAACTAATTGTATGCCAGTAAGAGAAAAGCTGTCTATGGTTTCTCAACAAAGAGAGGGTTGAGAGCAGTATAAATAGTATGAAGAAGGAGAACCAAATACAATATTGCTGCAACAAAACCGGCAACGAGAGCTCCGGTGACATGGTCGCAAAACTTGGGTACTTGTCCACAGATAGGCAGCCAACCAGCATGGCTATTCCCTTTCTTTCCTACTTGACCTATGGCCAACGCAGCTGAAATGCTCGAACCGAGGAGCACTGTTACAACCTGAATATTTACATATCAAAAATAGCAATCCCTTTATTCTTACTTCCCAAGTAAAATTATATGAGAAAGAGCTTCTCTATTGGGGGGGGGGGGGGGGGGGGGGGGAGGGGGGGGTTAAAAAAAAAAAAAAAAAAGGAACCATGGAATTGTTTCTTCATTACCACATCTAGGATAACAACCAAACGCCAAAGCAAACTCTTACAAGAAAGAAACAGTGCTACAAGGCTGTATCCGCACGCAATGGCTTCCACAATCACAAAGTACCTTCGAAACCATGGATTAAACCCATAAAAAGAAAAATAAGCGGAAGCAAATCCTCAATAAACATATAAAGTGTAATGAAGATTACAGAGACTATGATAGATGGATTAAAAACTTACATGAAAGCGGGTGTGTTGCTGTATTTGGCTTTGAATGTTAAGTTCAAGACGTTGGCAGAGTCATGGCTTGTAACCATGACAATAGTTGCTGCCAGAGCTAAACCAAAGGCTAGGAGCCTTAGCAAAAGGGTGAAGATGTTCCTCTTAGTCATGGTGGACCAGCTAGGTGGTTTTAATTTCAATATTGAGTTAAAAGTGAAAAAGGAAATGGATGGCCCTTTCCAAGTTTTAAATGTGGGATATTTGACATTTTTCAACCTAAGAAGAGAAAAGGTGTAGAATAATACTGAAAGGTGTATAGTGTTAGGAAGATAGATAGGTGGTTGGGCACTGGCTTCCTTTTTTTTCCCCATGTCTTGAGCAAAAAAAAATGGTTTGGTAACCTAGAAAGTGGATCAACATTCTTTGCCCTCTAAGATGCAACGCGTGGAAAACCATAAAAGGGACGGTATTTCTTTTTTTTTCTTTTTTTCTTTTTTTAATTTCCTATTGAGATGTGTTAGCATTTGAAGCTGATTACATGGTTAGTTTATGCCTCTTATTCTCCACCTTAGAGGAAAATCCATTTTGAATGATTTTATTTTTATGACTGAAGATCCCAATGGTCTGGCCAACTACCAACCTGAATCTGTACGGTCCTTGCCCCTTTTTACCATGTGGATTTAATTAAATTTAATTTAATTGTTATCGTTGTTATGGAAGAATAGAAGTACGTTTTAAATGGCAGAGGAAAGAGGAGAGTTTGTAACCAAAATATAAAATTATAGCAAAACTGATTACACGTTGATTATGTGATTCGTATTTCATGCACCACATCCAATTTATGTGATCTCATGCATGTGTGCCACTTCGTATTTTTTTTCATTTGCATTTTATGAGATGTGTCTTGTAAAAGATAATAATTAATTAAGTTACAGTATCTTTTTTTTCATTATTATTATTATTTTTTTTTTTTTTTTTTTGGGGACTGTGTTCTAATGTTTTTTGAATCTTCGTTGAAATACAACTGTTAGCAATTATACATCAGGACTCAATTTATTAATTTCCATAGAGGAGTTATTTTATAGTTGTACTAAACTTGGGGAAAATAAATAACAATATATACCATTTACTTTACCATTTTAGCCTAAAATAAAATCAGTAATAAATTATTTTTTGAGCCATAAATCAATTATAAATAAAATTATAATCCAAAGAATATTTACTAAGAATTTTTTTTTGTCTTAATATTGAATAAGATTTATTGTCCTAAACTTTAGGATAATCTCTTTCTTTTTTTATGTTTAGAAGATGGGCGGATCTAGATAGGGCCCACGTGCCTTCCCCCTCAAAAATTTCACTTTAATTTTTTATTATATTTTTGTATTCACAATTTTGCTCTATTTTTAATTGTAAATTATGGAGATAAAATTAAGTAATTCAAGACATCAATTTCTATATTATTTTTTCACAAACTTTTTAAAATGTGGTATGAATAAATAAATAAATCAAAATATTAAATCATATCAATTATTTTTTTATCACGTGATAAAATTTTATAGAAGAAGTATATAAAAATAGATAGTTCAAAGGCCATCTTTTTATTTTCCCTTAAAATTTGCCCCTGCTAGCTTTTGTTTTCCAATCTCACGTGGTTTTAAAAAAAAAAAAAATTATTTGCTCTGTTTCTTTTTCTTTTCCTTTTTTTTAATTAATTTTTTTAGTTTTGTTTTTAGCTAAATTGTTTTTTTTTTTTTTTAAGTTTCTTGTCCAATCTAATAGTTCATAGCTTTTGAAAAAAATAAATTAAAACTCCCACTATTAAAAGTGATGTCTCTAGCATTTAACAATATTAGTGTTTGTATTTTCTACTTATTTTGTTTGTATTTCATTATTTTAGTTAAATTTTTTATTTATATTTTAAGTATGGCTTAAAATTAGCAAATAAATCCAAAGTAATATATAATTTTAAATTTCTTTAGGTGAAACTGTTAACGTTAATTTAGTTTAATATGATAGTTTCTAATAGAAATAGATTTAATAGTTAATCCATTATTGTTTTGCTACAATTTTTTTTTGTTAATTCTCTTTCCAATTTTAATTCAATATGTCAAAAAATAATTTGACGAGTTAATTAATTGCTAATAAAATTAGAATTTTTCATTGCTTTTTTTTCCCTGGAGTAGAATGTTCTTTTTTAACATAATTTTTTAATGAATTCTTTGTGAATTTATGTTAACAGATCCTATATTATAATTAATTTTAATTTATAGTTTATGTAACATAGTATATATTATCGTCATTGACAATGTATGTTAAATTTAAATACTTATGGAGAAATATTTCTGAACATTTAGGAGGATAAATTTTAAATAGTTTGAATTAAAAAAGATTGTTTCTAATTTATCCATTTTATTATAGAAAGAAAAATAACTAATGGTACCCCTTAAAATATAGTTTGGGGTCACTACTAGTTTAGAATAAGGTGGTTCTTGTTGATAACAAAATTAAATTGCATAAAGTTTGAATTTGAAAATAGAATAACATTAAAATCTTGAAGTAAGTTACTTCCGCAATAATTCCTTATTTTGAATTGCTAGAGCAACCCAATCAGCTGCCTTATTAACCTCTTTTGAAACGTACTTCACCCAAGAAACTATAAATAAACTTGAATATTATCAATTAGCGTAGTTAGGGTCGATGGGAAAGTAGTGTCCTGTGAAGTGAAAACACTTATATGTTTCTTGAAGTCAACTTTCAAAATTAACATTTTTCCACCCTATGTCTAACGTCTAAATGCACGCATATAATAAAGTCAAGCATTTAGCTTTAAGGCATAAGCCACTTAAATCACAGGATCTAACTTCACACATTCAACAAATAGAACCTCCCAAATCCCAACTCCCAACTCCCATAGAATTTCTAGATACACAACCTACACTTGACCTCCTTTAAATCACTAGGAGAATTTTATCTAACCATCCATAGGAGCTTGCCAAGATTGAAACCTCATGTTGCTTACAAAACCAACTTTATTGTTGAGTACATTACCAAAAAAAAAAAACTTTATTGTTGAGTAATTGGAATATTCGATCTCCTTTATTTTGATACTCTATCCATTGCCCACAAGAGGAATTAATGGCATGCGTAGAATCATCTTATGAAGTTGAATTCTTTCATGCACCAATTTATTTTTACTTTTTCCATATATCCAAACATATATAAGCTGCCAAAGCAAGACAACCACCATTGAAAGTTATTAATTTAGCTTGGTCCTATATATTAGAAAACCACCTCATTAATACCATCAAAACACCCTAGCCAAATTGATTTGGTCCGTTTACACTTCCATAAAACATGAGATCGTTTCTGGCTCCCTTTTACAAACCGAACCAAACATAAATCTTCAAAACAAATATTCCTGTAAGATTTGCTTTAGAAAGGTAAAGTTTCTTAACACTTTCCAACATAAAAAGATTAAATATTTGGATAAACACTTAAACCACACATAACTTTGTTATCAAATAAATAATATTTTAAAAGATAAAAGCATAAGTCAAGGTGCCCCCTTTCTTGTAGGAGGGGATGCAAGGCAATGGGGTTTAAGCCTTTTGGTACTTCAAATTTATTATGGATATACAAAGGTGCTACAAAGAGAGCATGTCTGGACCACATGGAGAGAACCTTTCACGAACATTAATGTCTGTTTAAATGAAACGGTGCATTATGTTTTGGCACCCATTTCCAAAAAAAAAAAATTAAAAAAAAAAAACACAGCCCACTGAAAAAAACGGTGCGTTTGCATTTCCTCTCTTCCTTCCCTTTTTGAAAAAAAAATGCAGGCTCATCCTCTTTTCTTTCCTAAAATCCTGAAACCAGCTCTGCCGCCCAGTAGCTCACCCACCACTTTTCCTTCTCTGCCACCCAGCAGCTCGCCGTAGGCACTATAGCGCTCTCTCACTCTACTTTTTTCTCTCTATTCTTATGTAAGTTTCCTTTTCCCTTTGCATTTTCTCTGTAATATGCGATCGTCCTCTTTTCTTTCCTAAAATCCCTAAACCAGCTTTGTCGCCCAGCAACTCACCCACCTCTTTTCCTTCTCTGCCCCTCAGCAACTCGCTGCAGGCACTATAGTGCTCTCTCGCTCCACTTTTTTCTCTCTAATCTTATGTAAGTTTCCTTTTTTCTCTGCATTTTCTCTATAATATGTGATCCTGCATTGAAGTGAATATGAAAACAATATATAATATTTGCTCTCTTTTTAGTATGGCTTATGTTTATGTCATGAATAATTTAAGACTTTGACTTTTCCTCATTAGG
Source organism: Ziziphus jujuba (assembly GCF_031755915.1). NCBI lineage: Eukaryota > Viridiplantae > Streptophyta > Magnoliopsida > Rosales > Rhamnaceae > Ziziphus > Ziziphus jujuba. The sequence goes on from NC_083379.1 coordinate 22,776,857, forward strand.
CTGCATTATTGATAAACCATAGAACTTGTCATCTACTTTAAAGAAGTAAAGGATGAAATGAAAAAAAGTAAAACCACTAATAAGGTGACGTGCACTTGTAGATGGAAAAAGGTTTTGCTATATAACAATTTATTGCTGAAATGAAGATTGATAATTAGATGTATTTAATTGTATTATGACTTTTAAAATTAAAAATTTAATATAAAAAAATAAATTTATATAAAAAATAAATTAAATTGTCGTGTATGGTCAATGTAGTTACAAATAAACACTATTAGAGGAAAGTGACATGTATCATATAACATCATTCACTCACCACTGCCACTTTGTTTATTTTTTCATTTTTCCCAAACCATTCGAAATCTTCTGTGTGATTAAGGAACTTGTTTAATGGTTAAGGAATTCATTTTTTTTCTTGCACGCATGTAAAGGTTAGAGAATAAAAATTTTCATGAATACCAAATCTTTACTAGTTGTTTTGATTGCTTTGAATTGCTTGGATTTTTCTGCCATTGTATTTTCTGAATAAATATAGAGTTATGTGAATGACTTAGCTAAATTTCCAATGAAGGAAACAGCAGATAAACGACATTTCGCTTGCTCACAAATGTTTGTTTGTTTGTTTGTTCTCCATTTTGTGTTACTATAAGTTGTCGAAGTGTTTTGATATGCCTGTATGCTTGGGGAAAATACATAAATAGATGAGACATGAAGACATTTGAAAAGAATATTTACCAAGAAACTTTTTGTCCTCTTTGCAATAGTCAAGTGATATGCAAGGCTATACTGATAGATTGATGTGTCTGCTTCTAAATTTAATTCATTTAGTAATTAATTGAAATATTTAATTTGCTTGCAGCAACATGTCAGATGAGACTGGAACTCAATTGTACACTCCACAAATTGTAGAGCAAAACAAGCCAAAGGTTAAACAAGAATTTTAAACAATTGAAGAGGCTTTTCAATTTTACAATACATATGCAAGAGAATGTGGATTTAGTACAAGAATGATTACTAGTAAGAGAAAAAAAAAAAAAAGGAAGAAATGAGCTAATATGAAAACAATTTGTGTGTTTTAAGGAAGGAGAGACAAATGAACATTATTAGAAGAAAGAAAACATACAGTCCAAAGATCATGTGAAAGGAATCGAGGATTAGTTCGAGTTGGCTACAAAGCTAAGATGACAATGGTTAAGAGGTAAACAAGACCAAATTGGATTGTTAGTCATTTTGTAGAAGAGCATAACCATGCACTTGCTACTCCAACTAAGGTATACTTGTTACGATCTCATAGAGTTGTATCAACTGCAAAAAGAGTTTTGAGCCAACAGTTATCAGAAACAAATATTCCAATGTGTCAACAAATAAAGGTGCTGGAAATAGAATCTAGCGGTCCTTAAAATATTAAATGTGTTGAGAAAAATATAAGAAACTATGGACAGAGGGTGAGAGATGATCAAAAAGATAATGATGTAGAATTGTAAATTGAATTTTTTTTCTTCCAAGGAAGAAAAAAATCCAGCCTTTTATTTTAAATTTGAACTCGATGAAGAAAGCAAGTTTGTTAGATGCTTCTGGACAGATCTTTTTGCAAGAAGATCATATCATTTCTTTGGTAATGTAGTAGTATTTGACATAACTTACAACAGGAATAAATACGATATGATATTTGCTCCATTGTCAGAAGTAAACCATCATGGTCAAACTATCATTTTTAAATGTGCTTTGTTGAGTGGTGAAAAAACCAAATCTTTTATTTGGTTATTAAATCAATTGTTGGATGCAATACCAGGGGATGCACCTCAGGTGATTATTACAGATCAAGATCCTACAATAACTAAGGCTGTTGCTCAAGTTCTTCCATCAACTTGTCATCAATACTATATCTGGGATATTTTGAATAAATTTTCAGAAAAAATAAATACAACAGTTTATCGAGATAACTATCATTTGTTCAAAAATATCATTTTTAACCCTAAGACTATTGAAGAGTTTAAAACTAGTTGGGCAGAGTTATTGAAGAATATTCATGTAGAAGATAATACATGGTTGTGCCAAATATATGAAATCCGCAACAAGTGGGTTCCTGTTTATTTTAATTATATTTTCAATGAAGGAATGTTGAGCAGTCAAAGAGCAGAAAGTTCACATGGATTTTTCAAAAGATGCTTCTCAAACAAAAATTCATTGATGGACTTTATTGTATGCTTTAATAGAGCTGTTAATCATCAAAAACATGATAAGTTAGTTGCAGATCATATTGATGTGAATGAGCAACCAAAGTTGAAAACTATGTGCCCCATGGGTCTCAAATGGTGAAAATATACAAAAAGAGAAATTTTATAATTTTTCAAGATGAGTTATTTGAAAGTTCTGCGTATTTCTTAAGTTGCACATTTGAGGTTGATGAGTCTATACTTTATATTGTGCAGAAGGCTGGTGGAAGTTGTTCATAAAGAAATAGACAACTTAGATATAATAAACTTTCAAATTTTGTGTCATGTAGTTGTAGGCTATTTGACTTTCATAAGAATTCCATGTAGACATATATTAGCCTACTTTCGAATTAAACAAGTCATGTTTTTGCCAAGCAAATACATTCTTATGAGATGGACAAAAAGTACAAAAGAGCTTCGAAGTATTAATAATCCATCACATGTGAGATCAAAAGGATGTGAGAAAAGATTTCAAACTCCAAAAAAGATGTCAGTTTCAAATTATGACTTTGTCGAGGATGTGGACTTCGTGGATAACAACACGATAAAAGGAATTGTCCTCAGTTGCAAGAAAGGTAGATACAATCAACTGTTAATTTTCATATAATTTTAAATGGGATTCTCTGTTAGAAATATATATTAAGTAAAAAAGATCATGTTTATTAGTATTAATTTTATATATATAAGATAATTTTGTTCATATAATTTTGAAACTTTATAATATATATTTTTATTTTTTTATCATATAGATCCACAATGTATGATCAAGACATCATTTCCAATTCGTCAAGTTAAGATAATGATTTAACTTCTCATACTGGTAATTTCTTATACTCAAAACATATGAATGCACATAAACTTTTTATTAATTTTTCATAATCTTGAATCCTTGTAATGTTATTTTTTTTTTTATAGGATCAAATATACATGGTGCTAAAAGATTATAGTTGTCATATCATGAAAGCTGTTGATCGTGGAGATTGATAGGAGATTGTGAATATCAGTCTGAATTTGGAAGCTTGTTGTATGAGAACTGTGTGTAATGTGTGGTGAATTAGCTAGCTCGTTTATTTCTTGAGGGAATTACTGATATTATAGTTTCCATTTGACCAGGGAATACACTCATACATTTAAATACCTTTTAATGGGGGAACACATTTTTAGATGTGTATTTATTATTTTATGCATGGTACAATTGCTCAAAACATTAAAGTTTATGCATGATACAATTGCTCAAAACATCAAATTTGTCTAATAAGCAAAAAAAAAAAAAAAAAAAAAGAAAATATTGCTTCAAACTCCTCTAATAATTGTCAAACCTACTTTCAAGTGCAAGTCATTACATATCATTTCTAATAAATTTACATATTCTTATAAAAATAACAAATTGATATTGTAGTTATAACAATGACACTTAGTAATCCCCAGTCATAGTTGCTTTTCCTCTAATGCTGCTGCTTTTCTATAAAGATAGTAAACCCTTGACATTGGAATTCAACCCCCTTACATTATTATTTAGACTAGCCATTTCATTAATCAATATTTCTATCTCCGTTTTGTTCATGTTTCCATGTATATGATGTATTTCATCATCCCATACAAACTTTCCACAATATTTACCATCCTGCATAACATTCATATAGTTAATAAATAATTGATCAATTAACATCATAACACAATATAATATATAATTTTGTATATTTACCTTATTATTATAGCATTTTCAAAATTTTCTATTTGGATTTTTTTTCTGAATGAGATATCTGTAGTTTCATATAACCATTATAAAAACACTTTTGTTGCCAAGCACTTTCATTTATACTAGATGTTGATGTTGAGGCTGTGCAAATGAGAATCACAAACCAGGGTGTGCAAAACATTGTCATAATTTATAGAAATAACCAGAAAAAACAGACATACTAATACAAAGAATCACATATTATAGAGAAAATGCAGAATATTATGAATCATGAGGAGTCTACTTCACCTATGCAGGGTGGTTTAGAATAAAAAGGTTGGTGGCATTTGGGTGGACATATGAAGATTGTCCCAGTATTTGTAAAGTATTGATTATCTGCTATCAAAAGAGCTTCCTTCAGGTGGTTGGAAGAAAGTTATTTATCATGTCAGAACAAGATTATGTGGTTCATTATTCTTAAATATCTTTTATTTGTTAAACATGAACTTTTCCTATTGATTCATGCATAAAATTGCATTTTATACATCATGGTTAAATATTGCATTTTTGAAGGGTCACAGTTAATTTGGAAGATGACATTGTAAATGTCAAACCTCAATTTCAATTTACATCCATGACAAAATCCTCAATTTTCAAAAACTCCATATATCTTTGCCATTTACAACAATACCTTATGATAAATGACGTTAGTCTAAAGAAATAGATTGTACTCCTACTACAAGGAAGGGGTGAATAGGACTTGAAACTTAAAGTAGCCTGTTTTCCAAACATGTGACTTAGAATTTGAATGCACTTGATATCTTGAAGCACCTTCGAAATACTTGTTCATTCTCATTTCTGTTATAGTAGCATATACAATTATGAAATTGTGAATCTGATATAGTATTCTGCACTAATAAATGAAAAAATAGATGTATAAAGTGACTTACTTGTACAGGTCTACACAAATCTCAAGGACAATAAGCCTTATATAGTCAATGAAGATTTTCATCATTTTTGACACCATTAGTTTATGGGGCCATTTGATCTTTAAATTGAAACTTTAAAGAATCTAAAACTTTTTTATGGAATATTAAGTATGTGATTTCCTGTTTTACGACTTTTCATAAAAGATAAATATGATTGTGTGCAATGCAGGATGACATATTACGGAGAAAATGAAACTTACATAAGATTAGAGAGGAAAAAAAAAAAAAAAGCAAAGCGAGAGAGCGCTATAGTGCCTGCGGCGAGCTGCTGGGCATTAATGTCCATGAAGGGTTCTCTCCATGTAGTGCTGACAGGCTCTTTCTGTAGCACATCTAAATATATATATATATATATATATATTTAAGAAAATAATTGTATTTTATTTAATTTTTAATTGAATTAGATTTTATTAACATCTTTAATCTTAGTAATTAACTATGACTATTATCAATAAAATACATAATTTAAAAATATTGAGTGAGAGCGGGTTATATGGCAATATGACTTGTGATCTCCACCATTAATATAAAAATATGAAATTTAAATGTCTTGAGATGCTTTGATTTCGTCCTCCATACGGAAGGTGTTCATTTAGATTAATAACAAGGTTTTCTTCCTAGTGATAGGATACTAAGATGTATTTCAATATTGACCAACCCTACGTGGAATTATTGAGTTAAGTTTTTGGAATCTGAAATGGTGGGCTACATTGATAAAGATACAGTTAAACTTGTTAATTATATCTTGGCTAAATAAAACAGTAGTTGATAAATGTAGAAAATATGAAATATTTTAAATTGACATTTATTAATTGAGAAAGTCTTTGTTCAATAAAAGTAATGTGACTAACCCTACGGTGGAACTCTACTTAGGAGTTGAACAATCATGATAATAGTGGTTACATATTTCTTTAATGTAATGTTTTAGCATCATACATCACGTTTACTATGCCAAATTTCCATATGATAATATTTATGTATGCATTTTTCTTTATTTATTTCAGGAAAATGTCCAATCGGTCATCACTATACTTGTTAATGAAAAATTGACTAATGATAATTTTGTCAAGTGGAAAAGTAATATGAACATCATATTACTTTGTGAAAACTATAAGTTTGTCTCACAGAGGAATGTCCTCTAAACTTGCCAGCAATGCTCCTCGAAATGTTCAAAATGCATATAATTGTTGGATTTAAGCCAACAACAAAGCTTGGTGCTATCTGTTAGCAAGCTATGATGTGCTGAGAGCTAAACATGAAAAGATGGAGATAGCATATGAGATTATAGAGTCTCTACAAAATATGTTCAACCTTCTAAACAACAGAGCCATGAAACTCTTAAAGCATCAATGAATGCTAAGATGAAAAGTGGTACTTTGGTCCAGAGCATGTGATTAAGATGGTTAATTACATCAATGAGGTCGAAGTCAATGGGATGGTGATCGACAAGGCCATCTAAGTGAGAATGATTTTGGAAACTCTATCCCTAAATTTTCTCCAGTTTAAAAGTAATTGTTTTATGAATAAGTTGAAATATAACATAACTGAGTTGTTGAATGAGCTTCATATTTTTGATCAATTTCGAAAGGGAAACATGCTAAGCAAATATTGCTAAAGCAAATGTTGCTCATGCTCAATCTTCCTTTAAAAAGAAAAATAATAAAATAAAGCAAACTGGAGGAAAAAGATTAAGTCAGCTAGTGGAGGCAAGTCCAAAAAGAATACGAAAAATAACAATATTAAAGACAAAGACAATAAACCAAAAGGGAAATATTTCCATTGCAGTGTAGGTAAGCACTAGAAGAGAAACTATAAAAACTATCTTGAAGAGCTCAAACAAAAGAAAAAAGGTAAATTTGATTTATGTTTCTAAGAATCTTGTTTGGTTGAAAATGATTTGTCATCTGAATAGTTGATTTAGAAGCAATTCACCGTGTATGATTTTCTTTGCAGATGTTTAGTCATTTCAAAAAGTTTACTGTGGGGACATTATAATGAGATTGGATAATGACACAATGGTGTCGACTAAAATAGTGGGAGAAGTTAGACTTCATTTTAATAATAATAAATTTCTTGTTTTGAATAATGTTTATTATATTTCTTATTTTTGTAGGAATTTGATTTCTATTTCTAGATTGTTTGAACAATTATTTCATGTTTCTTTTAATGGTAATTTCGTTATTATTTCTAGAAATGGTTTAAGTATTTGTGATGGAATTTAAAACTCTGGCACTATACGATAAGACCATAGTCTAACTCACAACTTAATACTGAAATGTTCAAAGTCGAACAACCAAAACATAAAAAACAAAAGATTTCTCATAATGATGACACATACTTATGACATTTTAAGCTAGGTCATACACACCTAAAAAGAATTGAAAGACTAGTAAAAGATGGTCATTTAACAGAACTAAAAGTTGGTACTCTTCTAGTTTGTGAATCATGTTTAAAAGGTAAAATAACTAAAAAAACTTTTAAAACAAAAGATCTAAGAGCTAAATAACCGCTTGAGCTAGTACATTTAGATGTTTGCAGTCATATGAATGTACAAGAAAGAGGAGGTTATGAATATTTCATCTCTTTTATTGATGATTACTTAAGGTATGGTTATGTGTACCTAATGTAGAGGAAGTTTGAGACTTTTGGAAAGTTTAAAGAATTCCTTGCTAAAGTTGAAAAACAATTAGATAAATTATTGAAAACTTTTTGATCATATCGAAAAGGTGAATACCTTGATAATGAATTCTAGGATTTTCTAGTTGAGCATACAATCTTATCCCAGCTCATAGCACCTAGAACACCACAACAAAATGGTGTTATGGAATGAAGAAATCAAACACTACTAAACATGGTGATATCTATATTTAGTTACTCATCATTACCTTTTTTTTGGGGATATGCATTACAATCTACAATGTATATTCTCAACATAGTTCCATCTAAATCTATCCCTAAGATACTCTTAAATTATGGAAAGAACATAAACCTAGTTTACGACACATTTAGATTGGGGGTGTCCAGCATATGTACTAAAAGGAAAAATAAAAAAGCTGGAACCACATTCAAAACTATGACTATTCATAGGCTATCCAAAAGAAACAAAAGGAGGTTTGTCTTATAGTCGTCAAGAGAAAATGTTTTTGTATCGATAAATGCCACTTTTCTTTAACACGATTATATGATGAGTTATAATCTCTAAGCAAGTAGTTATAGATTAATTAATTTCTGATGAGATCAAACAACAACAAAAACCTGTTGTCGAACAACAAAATGAAGAGACTGCATTTTTAGATTAGGATTCATTACCACCTTGTCGTAATAGGAGAGTTACTAGAGCACCCATTTGTTACAGAGAAAATAAAGAAGCATTAATTGCCATTTCTGATAATGATCTATTGACATATTAAAATGCGATGGAGGATCATGATAAAAAGAAATAGCAAGAGGCTATTAACCTTGAAATGGAGTCCATGTACTCCAATTCAGTTTCGGATCTTTAATATCTTGAATTCAAGCTTCTTATATTGATAAAGTAGTAACTAGATTTGGGCTGCAAAACTCTAAGAGATGTATTTACCTTATTGCCAAATAATTAATCTTTCTAAAGAAAAATGTCCAAAAACGCCACAAGAGGAAGAAGAGATGAGCTAACTTATGCATCTATAGTTGGAAGCTTAATGTGTGCCATGTTATGCACAAAGCCGAAAATCTACTATGTAGTGGGTATTTTTCTATCTTCTCATATGTTGAGAACAAAGGCAGAAAAATAAAATATATAAAGAGTGAAAACTTAATTCTATGATTCTTCTTTGATGCCACTCGTGTGTTTATTGGTAGGAGGTTTGGTAAGGAAGGTCTCCGGTGAAAAGAAGATATTTTGATCTTCTTCTAATAGCTTCAAAGGTATATTTCTTTCACTATTTCTGATATTAATATTATATACATTTATAATAGATCCTGGCCATAAAAGAGTTTTATGTAAATTTTTGAAATTGACTTAACCATTGCTCTGCCATTTTTGATCCATGGATCTAATAATTGTAAGATCATTAAGTGAGAAATAAATATACATACCTCCTCTAGTTATAATTGACCTAGTAATTAAATTAACTCTCAAATATATTGACAAAGTTTCTAGCCTATTCCCACTCAGAAAAATTACTTGTGATTTTGACAGGAACCACAAGCAATTTATAAACTAGGACCCTAAGACCTTATAAAGTAACAATCTTTATAATTTTCCACCATTAAAAAATAATAGATAATAATAAAACTCTATTATCAGATAGAACATAGACAACTAATTGATAATATTATCCTTTTAATTAATTATCCAAATATATATTATAATATGTGGACCATCTAGTAAATGTTTTATACATATTTAACCACTAAAAATGATTTATGAAAGATGTAATTTCTTTACATAAACCAATCGACAACTTAATAGTTAACACAACATAGAATAGCTTGAAGAGTAGATATAATTAAAATATCTCTTTCTACCAACTTAAAGAACAACTTTGCCAACTAGTCATCTTTTATTTAACTAGGGATAGTAATTTGTGTTGGAGGATCATGTTCAGGTCAACTATTTATTAATTGTGGCAAAATTACTCAACCTAAATACGACCCATTTATTAATAGTGTCAGAAACCTTTAATCTGTATACAACCTATTTAGTAAACAAGTAACCTTATACAACATGTGCAACCCATTTATTGAATTGGTCAATTTGCATTAATATTACCCATTTATAAGAAATTGATCTATTTACACAAAATAGACTCAATTAAATAAATTAATTTGTTAAAATTAATTATTTCAAATAAAATAAAAACAATTTAATATTTAGTTATTCTTAAATTAAAATATATAGGTAAAAACCATATGATTTTGCTTACAGATTACACTAACATAACATATGATAATATGATAATCTTATATGATAGTTACATATATATATATATATATATACATAATAAACCTAATACTACTTCTTTAGAAATAATATAAAAAAAACTTCAAAAATTATATTTTTAATTGTTTACAACTCCAATATTCTTAGGCGTATTATTATTATTATTATTTTGGATGTCCATAAATCCATAATATATTTAAACATATTATATTTAAGTAAATTATTATTTTAATGATTTTGTTTCTATATTTTTTCAATTGATAAAAAAGTTAATACTACAACTTTAGATAAGTTTGTAATTTAGTGATAATTTTTTAATTAAAATTTTATTAATGATAGATTTAATATTTTAAAGTTTTAATTTAAATGGATTATAATTGTATCTGGTTGGATTGACAAGTTAGTTAAAACATTTAGTTAAATGAGTCAATTCAAGCCAATTTCAAATTAAGTAAGTCAATCAAAAAATAACATGTTTGTGTCAAATGAATTAATCTGAATTTATTTATATCAAGCCCAAACTCATTAATTTCGTATCATTTACGAGTCGTCTTATCGTATCATGACCCAAATCTCCACTCCTAAATTTAAGTGTCTCCAAAATACCCCTCAAAACTTGTTTCATTAATTTCCCCATTCAGTAGGCATACTTAAGTACATTCCCTTTCCATTTAAAGCAAGACAATGCAACATTATACTTATTTTATCTCAAACTTCCTACATCGTATTGGTACTAAAAACGAAACTTGATTTACTAAAACTTACCTTTTGAGTGGAAGCCGAATAGTAATGATGCAAAAATTAAAAAACATAATCACCATCTTTTTATGTTGTCAATGAGCATGGATGATCAAATCACCATGGTAGAAAGTCATATATACACTCAAAACCCATCCAAGATTTTTAACTTCTTTAATATTCAATTCATTCTCAACATTTACATTAAAACTTCACCATGTAGAGGTAAAGAGAGAAATTAATCTTAAAAACTTTTCAAATCAAAATGCATGCAAAGAGAATCATCTTTAAACTTTAAAATCTTTCAACAACCCATGATGCATGCAAGAAATTCACTTGAGCTCTAAGATCCTCTAATGGCAACTTGCTAGATCCTCAATGAAGCCCATATGCAAGCTTAGAAAGGTGAGGAAGAGGTCTAGAGTTACAGTCTACTGTATAGCTTGGGCCTACAAGTAACCAAAAATTGGAGAAGTCCAATGAGATGGAGGCAGCAGGTTGAGTGATTTCAAAAGATTATAAACAAAGATCTAGTTTAAAACAAGCACACCATTGATCTTAGATCACCTTAAAACCTGAAAAAATTCAAGCTAGGAGAATTGGATGACAATGACAAAGATTTGAAACAAATCCTTTCCCTCTCTCATTTTCTCTCTCTTGGCTTCAAGGGGAAAATAAGAAAACAATGATGATAATGATTATGGTTTTTGGTTTTAAGCCATTATTTGGTAGGAGAAATGAAAAATAGGAAGGATGGAAAAGAGAATAGAGAAGGAAAATTTGAGAGGTGAAAAAATTCATATTTTTCCTCATCTTGTTTGGTATCATATGAAAGATGGAAAATTACTTTTTATCTTTTATTTGGTAAAGAAACGAAAAATGGCAGGAAGAAAAAAAAGGTTTAAAGAGCTATACTAACCTGTATTGGGTAATTACATCATAATTTGCACAAATGTTATATTATTTAAAAGATTATTATTAATATAAAAAAAATTACTTTCTTTTTTTGTCATAAGTTTTTGCTTGTAATATTTATCTAATGTTTCCAAGAATTTTTTTTTTTTGGGTACTTGGTTTTATCATTCAAAAAAGTACTTCCTTTTTGTTTTTTGCCATAATTTCTACTAGTAGTATTCATGTAATTTTTCTAACAAATATTTTTTTATACTCAAGGGTCTTCTTTTTTTTTTTTTTTTTAATCACATTTTTTTCTTTTCTTCTTAAGACCTATATTCTCTCATAGTATAAACATAAAATTTTATCTAAGCTTTTTAAGATCTAACGATACATGACAAATTGGATATTAATGACCATATTTCATCCTCCATTTATTATTCTCATTTTCATTTAATCATTTTTCTGTAGATGAGACCAATTCTTGATCTAGTAGACGAAATCAAACTCTGGTTAAATACACAAGACCAATTCGTGATCTAGTAGATAAGAACAAATCTTGGTCTATTTAACTATCATCACCATTATATTTACTCATCTTGAAGGTAAACAATTATGATTTCGCTACATGTCTTGAGCTTATTTTTACCATAACATACTATATTAATTAAAATAATTATTTAAGAGGTATAGAAGTAGGTTAAATAAAGTTATTTAGTTGGTATGTCATTAAATAATAGGTTTGAGGCATAAAAGTGAGGATAAATTGTTGTAAATAATTTATAAAAAAAAGTATATATACAATTTTCCATAAAAAAACAAAAAAAAAAGAGCCACTAATAATTCTCAAATTTTTTTTTTGAAAATGTTTTCATAGTTATTTTCTTTAAAAAATTAAGTTATTATTATTGTTATTATGATAATTTACAATTTTGTTCTCTCCCATTTTTTTGGCTTTTTTTTTTAAATAAAAAATGCATCAAAGCTTCATGTTTAAATTTTGTTCCATTTTAACATTCTTCACTAATTAAACCATATTCAACTTATATATTTTATTCAAAATGACAACTTTAGGTTGTATTTGACAAAGCCTTTTTTTTTTTGGTCCAAAACCTTTACTTGATAGTCAAAAACTCTTTTGTTAAAAAATGAGAGTGTTTAGAAAGAGTCAACAAGCACTTATTGATCCAAAAAATATTTTTTTAACTGTTTTAGAAGAGTTTAAATTTTGAGTTTTTTTTTTTAAAAAAAAAACTTTTTTTTAGCTTATATGAACAATCTAAGTTTTTTTATTTACAACCAAATACCTATTAGATTTTTAATAAAAGTTTTTTAAAAAAAGATCTATAATACAAAGCTCTACAGATAAAAGTTCTGCTTGCATCAGTTATACCAAACAGATACTTAATCTTTTATCTTATTCAAACTTACAAAATAACCATTTACAAATGTCAATTATGGTTTTCTTTTTAATTTATTGAAATACTTATTCTTTTCATAACAATTTTTTTGGCTAACAGTTCTTCTTATAACATTGATGTCAAGTAAAATTATAAAGTAAATTTATAGTTGTTATTTTGAAAATAAATGTAAAAATAAAATAATAAATGGATTATTGAATGTATAAAATAAGCAAAAAAATTAAGAATGGATTATTTGAATACATAGCTAAGTAAAAAATGAAAATAAACTATCATTTAAAACCAAATATGAACTTACTTATAGTCAAGGTTTAAAAAATCGATATTGATGGAAATATCGAGAGTTTAACATATGAAAATTTTTATGAAAATATCAGAAAATATCGAATATTGATAAAAAATTATAAAAAATAATGGAAATTTGTTTTAAAAAATGGAAAATTTTATTGAAACTTTAGAATTAGTTTATTTAATCCATCAATTATCAAATTAATTATAAAACTTGCTAAAATATTAAATTGATGTTATATTCTTCTTAGTGAATTGATTTATAATAAGTATTAATGACCATAGATGAATTATTATTAACAAAAATATGTCAAAAAAATACATATATGATAAAGTTATTTATTAATTAAAATATATAAAACAATTATTACAATTACATTGTCGCTCATAAATGTCATCTTAATACCATATAGAATTTCTGAGTGGTTGAAAATCATCGGTTTCTTCCTCATTTTGATTTTGAGATGTGATATGTAAGAAGTAGTTATGAACAGATATATCTCCCTGATAATTTTGCATATAATTATTAATATGTCAACCATATGGATCTTTATTTATTGGTTGACTATGTGCATAGTTATTACTCTCTGATGCTTGAGTTTAAGATGATACCCATGAGTTGCTATTTGATGATATTTCATAAATATCCATTAAATAAGGGTTATGAAAATTACTTCCAACCCTTATAGATCCGAAATTCATAGAAATCGAATTTTTTTCTTGTTATGACATCTCTATTATAGATTTCTTTTTACATATATAGTCTTTTCCAACAGGATTGAATCCTTGACCTGCATCTCTACTCTTATGATCTTCATCTTGTGTTGCATGTGTGTAATATTGTTTACCAGTAAATGGACTTAATCTAACTTTCGACTTGGTGATTTCTTTTGGACACTACCTCTTCTAACTTCTTCAAAAATGTTTTTAAAAAAAAAAAAAAACTTGTGAATTGTCAGGAATTTTTTTATTTTTCAAACGACCATTACTATTTCACATTATATATTTCATCATCTATTTATCCACATTTGTAAAACAGATATTTTCGACAATAAGATTTGCCATGTTAAAAAATATAATCTACAATCTTTGTATTTTTACTTTATCGATATTAAATAAATAGAACTTATTAATGTTATTCAATTCATTCTATTTTGCTTATATCACTAAATGTCTAAAAAGCAATTAAAGGATAAAAAATTATCAATGAAATTAATTTGATAAAAAAAATTTACTAAATATCAATAATATTTATGAATTTTTAAAAAAAAAAATTTAAAAATTTTCTGGATATTTTTGAAATTTCATTGAAAATTTCATAAATTTTCATGGAAATTATAGATTTTTTAACCAAATTTAAGAATTTGATGTAAATATTTTACGAAAATTTTAATGGAAATTTTGATGAAATTTATAAATTTCAATGGATATTATGGAAGTTCTATCAATTTCTATTTTAAATTTAAATTTTATTTCGACTCTTTCAAAAAATAAAAATATCAAAAAAAATTTGAAAAAATATTAGATATTTTAAATATTGCTTATAGTTTTATTACTAAAGCACCGAGAAAAAAAAATAATCATAAAAATACAATTGTGGAAAATTTTAAAATAAAAAGTCTAAAGTTAATCTTATCCCAAAAAAAAATAAAAATAAAAAAGGGCTAAAGTGAAATTTACCTTCTTTGTTATTGTTACTGGGATTAACTATAACTATTTCTTTGGGTCTTGTAGTTTGTTTTTAATTTCAATTGAATACCTCAATTTTTATTTTGGTTTCAATTTAAAATCTATTTTTTATTAAAAATTCTCAATTTTAATGTTAATTTCAATATGGATAAAACAATGAAAATTTTGCTAGAAATAAATATCTTACTGTAAGTAAAAAAAGATTAAAATCAAATGAAAAATTTCTTATATTAAATACTAAATATGCAATGTTGAAATTGAAATAAAACTCATATTAAGAATCTCCATTGAAAACAAAAACAAAACAAAAAAAACTGAAAAACCTAAATTGAAACCAGAAGAAAATTGAATGGGACACTGTGTTGAAATTGGTGATGAATTAGAAAGTCCAAAAAGTACAGTTTTACAATATTTACAATATGGAAACACAAAAGTACAATATTTAATTGAAACGCTATATAATAACATTATATTTCACGAACAACCGACGACGGAAAAGATTACACAGAGAGCCAAAGCCCTTAAATAGAGACACAGTCCCACTTTCCTCCATTTGAAACACTTCCAAAACCGCTCCAAACATTCCGTGAGAAAGCTCTGCTAGGGTTTTTGATCGGAAACGAAGAACCAGAAGTAGCGAGATTAACGGAATTCAAAAGCCCTAACCGTTAAAATGGAGGACGACCAGGAATATGACCAGCAATACAACGATGACGACGAAGAGGAGATCACCCAGGAGGACGCATGGGCCGTCATCTCCGCATACTTCGAAGAGAAGGGTTTGGTCCGTCAGCAACTCGATTCCTTCGACGAGTTCATCCAGAACACCATGCAGGAAATTGTTGACGAGTCCGCTGACATCGAGATTCGTCCCGAGTCTCAGCATAACCCTGGTCACCAGTCGGATTTTGCAGAGGTATACGCTTTCTCGAGAAAATCGGGGGCATTGGACATGCTTTCTTTGTGGGGCAAGTGGAGGATCTGAGGGCTTTGTAGCTTAAATTATCGTTAGGTTTATGAGGAATGTCTAGAAGGGAAAGATTTGGAGCTCTCGGTGTTTGAATTTTTTTTTTTTTTTCCCTCCAGCTGAAAGGGATTGGCTTTACTGATTGTGTCTGGTCATGAATAAAAATTTGGGGGATTGAGTCTTTAGAACCACAGTTCCTGAGACCTAAGCAAAATTATATAGTAAGAGTTGTTTTTGACATATATATCAGGTGGTCCATGCCTTAGAATCATGCTGTCCTCCGGCTACGAAGACCAATTTTTTACTGTCATAACCGCATAGATGGAGTCATTTGTTGAGTGGTTTCTGAGCTTCTACCTGTTTTTTTTTTTTTTTTTTTTTTACCAGTCTGGCATCCACGGAATTTTGGAAGAAATAAGCTTATTTAGCCATTTCAGTATCATTATGGTATTTAAGTTTTAGATGTATATAGTTTTTGGATTAAATGTATATAGAATTTGTTTTTCCTACGTATATTGTCATGAAATTTCTTAACTAAAAAAAAAAAAGAAAAAGAAAGAAAAGTTAGATATCATGATTTTGAATTACTACCTCTTTATTCTGGTGCTGGTCTTGTTCCCAAATACTGAGAGTATATTCATTATCTTTTCATTTCCCTCATTTTCCACCAATCAAATGAAGCATATTAGTATTTATTATTTCTGAAGTAGAATGACAAGAAAACTCAACTATGTTGTTGGGTTGATCTGCAGACTATCTATAAGATTAGCTTTGGTCAGATTTACTTGAGTAAGCCCATGATGACTGAGTCTGATGGAGAAACAGCAACCTTATTTCCCAAGGCTGCAAGGTTAAGGAATCTAACATACTCGGCCCCTTTGTACGTGGATGTCACAAAGAGAGTTATAAAGAAAGGACATGATGGTGAAGAAGTCACCGAGACACAGGATTTCACCAAAGTTTTCATAGGAAAGGTGTGTGATTTAAAAATCTTACTGATAAAGGATTAATTGAGTCTGTTGACCATCCTACTGCTTTGTTTTTGGTGATTGCCAGGTTCCTATAATGCTTCGTTCTAGTTATTGCACATTGTATCAAAATTCTGAGAAGGATTTAACAGAGCTTGGGGAGTGCCCATATGATCAAGGTGGGTATTTCATTATTAATGGAAGTGAGAAGGTTCTAATTGCTCAAGAGAAGATGAGCACCAATCATGTATATGTATTTAAGAAGAGGCAGCCTAACAAGTATGCCTATGTGGCCGAAGTTCGGTCCATGGCGGAGTCCCAAAACAGACCACCAAGTACCATGTTTGTGCGGATGCTTTCTCGGACTAGTTCTAAAGGGGTAACGGGATTGTATTTGGCATTTGTGTTTGCTTCCAAGAAGAGTTTAAGTTCTTACTATAAAATTTGTTCATATATGTTAATGCAGGGCTCTTCTGGGCAGTATATCCGTGCTACTCTTCCATATATTCGAGCTGAAATTCCTATTATTATCGTGTTCCGGGCTCTTGGGTTTGTTGCTGATAAAGATATACTGGAGCATATATGTTATGACTTTACAGATACTCAAATGATGGAGTTGCTTCGACCTTCGCTAGAAGAAGCATTTGTTATTCAAAACCAACAGGTGTCTTTGAATTTCATTGTCACCGCTTGTCGCTTTGTTTGCTGTAATTTCCTTTTTTTTTTTCCTCCCTCAATGTTTCTGGAATATGATTGGATTCAAGTCTGGAAGAACACAGAGCTTTGTTGACGTGGTTGGCTGTTTTCGCTTTTTTCTGCAGGTTGCATTAGATTATATTGGAAAAAGAGGAGCAACTGTGGGTGTAACTAAGGAGAAGAGGATTAAGTATGTACACTCATGGAATTATATTTCAGTTTCTAAATATGTTTGTCATGAAGTTCCATGTTGCTCATATAGATTATCCTGTAATCATTCTTGAAGGTATGCAAAAGAGATACTTCAAAAGGAAATGCTTCCTCATGTTGGTGTTGGAGAATTTTGTGAGACAAAAAAAGCTTACTATTTTGGGTGAGTTTTTCTCTTGTAGATAGTCATCCCTATCATGGTGATCTGGCGATGTTAATGATATAAATATATTTTTCATTTACTAGGTATATTATTCACCGGCTTCTACTATGTGCACTTGGTCGGAGGGCAGAAGATGATAGGGATCATTATGGCAACAAAAGGCTGGACCTTGCTGGTCCTCTACTCGGGGGCTTGTTTAGGATGGTATTTTATTTTATTTTATTTTTCTGTTTTTCTTTGCTTTTAGGTTTGTTTGTTTGCTTTTATTTATTTATTTATTTATTTGTTTTTATCTTCTGCAATGGTTAATGGATGCTAAATGAAATGAATTATTATTATTGCTGTATGCTTATTTTTCTTTGGTTGTTCATATGATTTGCAGCTGTTCAGAAAATTAACTAGGGATGTGAGAGGTTACGTGCAGAAGGTTCCTTATACAAACCTTGATTTAATTCTGTTAGTTTGCTATACTCATTTTATTTGGGTTTGAACCTACATTTTTCATGCATGATCCAGTGTGTTGACAATGGAAAGGATGTTAACCTGCAATTTGCCATCAAAGCAAAAACCATTACCAGTGGTCTTAAATATTCACTTGCTACTGGAAACTGGGGGCAAGCAAATGCAGCTGGCACAAGAGCTGGAGTGTCACAGGTTTGAGCTAGTTTGGATCTTGGCTTTGTTGGTTTGGTGATATGGGTGTTTTCATGTTGGTCTCATTTTCTACTTTACAGTTACAGAATATCCTTTGTTCCAAGTGTATGCTTTCCTGTTAGAAATGATGATACAATTTGTTATTGTTTTTTGTGGTATAGGTGTTAAATCGTTTGACATATGCCTCCACCTTGTCACACTTGCGAAGGCTAAATTCTCCCATAGGGCGTGAAGGTATAATTACTTATTTCAATGCAGGGTTTGTTTGGTCATACTGGGTTTGTGATGATAACTATGTTCTCTGTTATGTCTTATTTGTTGATATAATCGTGTCACTATTTTACTGCTTGTTGTCATTTTATTTGCTCTTCTTTGACAATTGAGTTTTCTCTCTAAGGGAAACTTGCGAAACCACGACAGTTGCACAATTCACAATGGGGAATGATGTGTCCAGCTGAAACACCTGAAGGACAAGTGAGTTTTATTATTTAAACTTACACATACCTTGATTGAGATCCTCTCTTTATGTACTTATGAACTTAATTTCCTTGTTACGTCAGGCATGTGGACTGGTTAAGAATCTTGCCTTGATGGTGTATATAACAGTAGGATCAGCTGCATATCCAATCCTGGAATTTTTAGAAGAATGGGGTACAGAAAATTTTGAGGTGTGTACTTTTAGTTCTGTTCGGAGATTCTCTTATTTCTTTTGATAGAAAAGATTACTTTATTGATGAAAAGAAATTACAAAAGAAAAACGAGGATGAGGAATCATCAAATACAATAGGAAAAGAAAGTGGTTTTCCTTTGATTAGGGGTAATATCTTAGTTTTGTTCAGAGAAATGATGTGGTATTTCTATTTTTTTCTTCTGGTTTGACTGTTTTACATTGATTGTATTGTAGGAAATTTCACCAGCAGTTATTCCCCAAGCTACAAAAATCTTTGTTAATGGTTGCTGGGTTGGTATACATCGTGATCCTGATATGTTGGTGAAAACATTACGGCGTTTGAGGCGACGGGTCAGTGTTATTTGTTTTAATATTTTTAGTTGGACATTTTGCCACATGAGAATTAGTAGAAATGATGTTGAACAAAACATTAATTTGGGTAGTACTATTAGTAAGTCATCTTGAAGTATGCACTTTCTTGTCCCCTTCTTTCGTCAAGCGTATTATACATATCATTCAAGCATTACTAATGGTATTCTTATTTTAACTTGCATGTTCTGGTGCTTTATTCTTTTGATAGTGATCTATCACGTGGTTACACTTCACAACACTTTAATGTTACCAATTTTTTAAATTGTGGATGCATGGTTAGGGGTATGGCAAGAAATTTAACCAATGTAATGCGTATCCAGCCATATGCCACAGCTATAGCTAACTAGTAGAGTTATTCTACGTTACTTGGTAGTCAATGCAAATCTTTTCTCCAGTAGATATTCCCAATCCCTGTCTCACCAATAAAAATTGAATGGTTAAGACTATTTATTATGATTATTATTATCAATTAATTAAAACAGCTGTCTATTTTTGCTACTGGTTCTCCCTAAACTTGGTCCTTTTTATAAACCAGTTGAACTGTTGAGACCCATTGCATCAGCCTACTCTAAAATCCAAAGTTGACTTGACGTTGTGAATTCTACCATCTATGTTATAAAAGCACACTTTTTCCCAATTAACCAGATTGTGCCATTGGTAATGACTTATATTGGTAGTTATGTAGTTCTGATTGTTAATTCAGATTTCATCAATGTGTTTGATTCTTGCTTCCTAATCAGAGGTTTTTAATTTTGTGGGAAACTCTTTGCATAAAATAATATTCTTTTATTGCTTAGATGCTGATGTGTCTATACTTGCACAGGTTGATGTTAATACTGAAGTTGGGGTTGTCAGAGATATTCGCTTAAAAGAATTACGGATATATACTGACTATGGCCGATGCAGTCGTCCATTATTTATTGTGGAGAAACAAAGGCTTCTCATAAAGAAGAAGGATATTCATGCACTGCAACAGAGGGTTAGCCAACTGAAATTTTTTATACGTTGACATGTAGTCTATATTGGGTTTCATAATTATATACTGCAACACTTCCTTATAAATTTCAGGAGAGCCCTGAAGATGGTGGGTGGCATGATCTTGTATCAAAGGGATTCATAGAATATATTGACACGGAAGAAGAGGAGACAACTATGATTTCAATGACCATCAATGTGAGTTGAACATCTGGTTGGTCGAAGTTCATTAGGATGTTGAGTTAGTTAATTACCTCGTTAGAGAACTTTAATTTCTATGTACTTAAACCAGGATCTTGTCCAAGCAAGGATTAATCCAGAGGAAGCATATTCTGACACTTACACTCATTGTGAAATCCACCCTTCATTAATTTTGGGTGTCTGTGCTTCAATTATACCATTTCCTGATCATAATCAAGTAAGTTTTCAAACCAACAATTCTTATATGTGCAAATTAATATTAAATTATTGGTCCATCTAAAAATTTGCTGATTCTGTGATTAGTCTCCAAGAAATACCTATCAATCGGCTATGGGAAAGCAAGCCATGGGAATTTATGTCACCAACTATCAGTTTCGAATGGTATGCTTTGTCTTGTATCTTTGTGAATATGCTTTTTTGTATTGGTTTTATGTTGAATATAATAATAAAAATAATTGTAATTGATTATATATCTTTACTTCATTCAGGATACATTGGCCTACGTCTTGTACTACCCTCAGAAACCACTTGTTACCACTCGAGCCATGGAACATCTTCATTTCAGGCAACTTCCGGCAGGCATTGTAAATACTCTCTACTTAGTTTTACTTATTCTTTAACCTCATTATGAAATTTGGGTAATGTTTTCTTTTTTTACTGTGCTTTAGAATGCTATTGTTGCAATTGCCTGCTATTCTGGCTATAACCAAGAAGATTCTGTCATCATGAACCAATCATCTATAGACCGTGGATTTTTCCGGTCTCTTTTCTTCCGCTCTTACAGGTATCATATTTTATTTTTATCAATATTTAGCCCTTGAGTTTTCTGTTTTGTTTGTCCAATTTTTTGTGGTGATTCACTGTTTATTAATTCTCTGTCACACAGGGATGAGGAGAAAAAGATGGGGACCTTAGTCAAAGAGGATTTCGGTCGTCCGGATAGAGCAAATACGATGGTGAGTGCTGCATTTCGAATAAAGTATCTTCTTTGCTGATTTTATTTATGTCTGAGAATTTATCCTGAGTTAACTTGACAGGGTATGCGACATGGTTCTTATGATAAATTGGATGATGATGGTCTTGCCCCCCCTGTAAGTATTAGTGAACTGGTGTTATCATGTTTTAGTCTTGCTATCTTGTTGTCTTGCTAGTCTTGAAAGAATCATTGGTCTGACTAGATTCTCATATTTCAGGGTACTAGGGTTTCAGGCGAAGATGTTATCATTGGAAAGACCACTCCTATCGCTCAGGATGAAGCCCAGGGACAAGCTGCTTCACGTTACACACGGCGTGACCATAGCATAAGCTTACGACACAGTGAAACAGGGATTGTGGATCAAGTAAGCAACTGTTGTTTGGAGTGGGGATGATGATATATATGTTTAATTATTTGATTGTTTATATTGTTTATATTTGATGCTTTATTTCATAAAATTGGGAAGTTCATGGTCCTTGTAATTTTATTATTGTTGATATTGTAATTTCTTATACTGCTTAAACCTTAATGAATGGTGGTGGTACATTGATGTTGTTTTCCTGAGTATCTTAAATTCTTTTGCAGGTTCTACTGACAACAAATGCTGATGGGTTGAGGTTTGTGAAAGTAAGGGTGAGATCTGTTCGAATACCTCAGATTGGTGATAAGTTTAGTAGTCGGCATGGTCAGAAAGGGACAGTGGGAATGACTTATACACAAGAAGATATGCCATGGACTGTGGAAGGAATCACCCCTGATATTATCGTGAATCCGCATGCTATTCCTTCTCGAATGACAATTGGTCAGCTTATTGAATGTATCATGGGGAAGGTTGCCGCACATATGGGAAAGGAAGGAGATGCTACTCCATTTACGGATGTAACTGTGAGTTTCATTTTCTCTCTGGAATTTTTTCTGGCTATTGATTTTTAATCTTTCTCTGAGCCTCATAAATAGAATTGTTCTCAAACTGCATTTAGCTAGATTCATACAGCTAGCCATTATAAATTTTTGAGGGGTAACCGTTTTACATACACAAGTAATCAAACTTCCTTGTCCTGGTGAGGATGACAGAAGTAAACCTTAATGGTTAGTCTAAAGGGTAAAGTAGTTGATAATATAGTTACAGAATTGAAAGGACATAATAATTCATAAAGAAATGTTACTGTCCCTTGAAAATTCCCTTGTTTCCTTTGTAGCTTTTCTATTTTTGGCCTCGTGGATTTACACTTGGTTTCCTTTTGAAATTAGTATCTATCTGGTACCTTACCTCACTTTCACTTAAACATCAGCTTTGAATTGCAACTTGGGAGCAGTATTGCATCTCCCCTATTATGGGGTACTGGAGCAACCAGGAAATTGAAGAAATCTTTTTGATTTAATCTTCAATTTCTAACTTTTGGCAGATGTTACCAATACTTGTCTTGTCAATGGCGTATGAATGATTAAGGAATTTGAGATTGGTGTATCTTATTTATGTTAAGATAGTGATTTGAGAAATCTATCTAGGATTGAAATTCTCTATTCTTATTATTTTTTTGATAGGTTGACAACATAAGCAAAGCTCTTCACAGATGTGGGTATCAAATGCGAGGGTTTGAGACCATGTATAATGGTCATACCGGCCGGCGGCTTACGGCTATGATATTCCTTGGGCCGACTTACTATCAAAGATTGAAGCACATGGTAGATGATAAAATCCATTCCCGTGGGCGGGGTCCTGTGCAGATACTGACTAGGCAACCTGCTGAGGGACGATCTCGAGATGGAGGTCTGCGGTTTGGAGAAATGGAACGTGACTGCATGATTGCCCATGGTGCTGCTCACTTTCTGAAAGAGAGATTGTTTGACCAGAGTGATGCATACAGGGTTCATGTTTGTGAGCGTTGTGGGTTGATAGCTATTGCAAATCTGAAGAAGAATTCTTTCGAGTGCAGAGGTTGTAAGAACAAAACTGACATTGTTCAGGTGATGATTATTGTATTTATTTATTAATTTTTTTTTTTTTGGGGCATTTCAGATCTCTCTCGTGAAAGGGTGGTCCGACCTGTACTCATTAAGTGAGACTAATGTATACCCATTTATTTATTGTCTTTGCAGGTTCACATCCCTTATGCCTGTAAGCTACTCTTCCAAGAACTTATGGCCATGGCCATAGCACCAAGGATGCTCACAAAGGAAGTCAAACCGTTGAAAAATCAGAAGAAGAAAGGTGCCTGAAGTATCTCTGCCTTCCTCTTTGGTCCTTTTTTCATGCACTTAAGTGGAGCAGTTGTTAATACAAGGACAAGTCATAAGGAGCATAAATGGATGGTATCGGCTCCTATTGTGACAATTGAAATGCTGCCAGATGTAAAAATTAGAGAAAAATATGCCTTAATCCCTCATCAATCAGGAGTAAATGGTGATCGGGATTGGAGAACCTTGTGGTTGCTACTTAGCTGCCTGTCTTGTAGAGTCATACTGGTCAAGAAGTATCCAATTTTGGTAACTTGAAACTGAATTGGGCGAATTGATTGCCTCTTCCTCGCTAATTTATACCTGTTTTTCTTAAGCGTCGATTTTCTTGTTCTGCTTATAATTGTGGACTTGGTTGTGCAAATTCTCCAATGATAAGTTATTTGGATCACTTATTTTGTTTCTCCTCTTGATTGAAACTATGAAAATGTATTTACTGTAATTATCTGATTAGTTCAAAACCTACTTTTCGGGTAATTGATAAGTTACTGAACTTGAATTTGAGGTCGCGGGATCTGAATCAGATTAGGAGGTAGCAGTACTGCTATCTAAAATGAGAATAATTGTTTTGCTGCTTGTGTATTCTTCATGTAACAAATATCCGAAATCCAAGCGCATGTTTTTAAGTGGGATCTGGATCTTCTTCTAATTCAAGATTTATCTGAACTTTCAGAGACCTATCAATTATCAATTTTATGATAGGGATTAATTCATCATTATTTTTACTTTCAAATATGGTTATTTTTTCCAACTAATCAATGAATCAAACTATCTCCTTAATTCATTTTTCAAGTATATTAATTCATTTTTCAATTTCTTATAATTTGTTTTGCCGTTGGATTTGTTCAACTAGATATTAAATTTTTTATAATATCTCTATTTCCTATAAAAATAAGGCATATTGTATTGTTTAAGCTACATTTTATTTTTGGGAATTTTTAAGCTACAGTTTTATAGTTGGCGAAAAAGTTGCAGTTTCTAGTTTAGGATTGTCTTCCAAAAAAAAAAAAAAAAAAAAAAAAAAAGTCTGCTTGGTGGATGTTGATGCAATTGGTACTGGTGTGTCGTTATTCAAACATCTTTTATGTTATTTGCTTTGTACAATGTACCATTTTACATAGTGTTTTTAGATAAACAAAAAATGAGACTTTTTTAAGAAGCAAATATTAATTCATAAGTACTGTATCTTTTATAGACCAATTGATAAGTTATCATATATATAATCACTCAATATTTAATATATATATTAATCACTCAATATTTAATATATATATATATATATATATGCGAGGCTAAATGCTCCCAAAAGGGATGGGGAAAAAAATGTTAAATTCTCTGAAAATTATTTTTTTCCAGATTTTTTATCTACTTCAACAACATTTTCAGAAACATTTTTGTTATTCTTTTGGAAAAAAAATGAAGTTTAATCATATACTCGGTCCTATACAGGTTTTTAAATATTTTTCTTACTTTCTAGAAAAAAAAATTATTTTTTTCAAACTTTTTTAGTCTATCGTACAAATTTTTAAAAATTTTTAATTATCATTCTTCAAAGTAATAGATAAATATAATTAAATATAAATCAATCAAATAATAACAAATGCGTAGTTGTTATTTTTATATATATTTATATATATACACACATACCGGATGGGAGATTCGAACTTGGTTATTAGTTATTACCATTAAACTATTTTTAAGAATAGATATTTTGATAGGCTATATGGTATTTCTAGTATTAATTTTAAAAAAATTGATACCTTCTTTGCCTTGTTATTTGATAAAAAAATATGATAAACAATTTGGTATCTCTAATATTATTGTTTTATTAAATATAAATTACTAAATTATATAATCATCCTTATCTTTCTAATTTGGGATAATTCACAAACTTCCTAAGTTTGTAACTTTTGTATAGTTACATATTTTTGTTTTTCATTTTTTGCACAAACTTCCCTTATAGTTTGATTATTTATTTATTTATTTTTGCATGCATATCTTTACATTTTTATTTTTTTAGGAAAAATTTCCCTTTGAATTTTACATTATTCGTGATTTCTCCCTCTAAATATAGAACTTAAATTAGACTCGAATTGATGGGTAGAATGAGAAAATAAATTAAAATAGTATAATATGTATTTATTAAAAAGTAATAAATAGATGGTCAAAACTTTAATTTTAAAGATGATTTAATTTAAATATTGTCATTATAAAATCTAAGAATTTCAGTTTAGTTTATCAATGAGATGATGCATTTTATTATTTTGATTTATTATGCTTTGGGACTTAAAATTTTGATCCAAGTTTACCTTTCATTCTCAATAAAATATATATATATACGAAGAAAGTGAAGTATGCAAAAAAATATTCACATTATAAAAAGAAGTTTCCGCAAAAATTGAAAATACAAAGATAAATACGTAAAAGTTTCAAACAACAAAGGAAGTTTGTGCTCCTCAAGAAAAAACCAAAGGAAGTTTGTGAAATTACCACTATTTATTTTACATATTCTGAATTTAATTTCTATTTGGTGAAAAAATCCACCAAACATATCGAAGTGTTTTGGCCAATCTAAAATCAAACATTAAATCGACAATTAAAATTATGATTACATATGAAATGTAATTTTGATTACAATAACATAGAAAGACCTTAAAAATGCTCATTAATGTGTTCAAATGGGGTATTAAAAAAAATATATATATATTTCATTTAAATCCCTCTAAATTTTATCTTAATTACATTTGGACTTCATATTTTTAAAAAATTATCAATCTTGCATGCGTCAATTTTAACTAATAAATTTTAATAGTTAAAAATCAAAATTTATTTTTACAATATTATTCAATCATAAAATTTTAACATTCATTTGATCTTTAATTATTTAAATTAATAGATAAAAATTGATAAATGAATTTGTTTTCGTAGATTAAAAAACTAAAAATGGATTAATAATTATTTTTCAAAAGCGTGAGATTTAAGTTTAATTATGATAATATTAAAAGGTTTAAATAAAATTTACCTAAAATAACAATTAAACAAAAACCCTAAAATAAAATAAAATGCATAACCACCTTTTACGGAAAAAAAAATTGAGATACAGAAGAGAGAACTCAAGTTTAAAATAACAAATAACATAAAATGTAAATAACAAAAATATAGGACTATATAAATAATAAGGACTAAAGATGCAGAGAGAATCTTCAAAGTTTCCTAATAATTTTATGATAGAGGTAATTATTTTTTGGATTACTAATTTTCTAAAATTTAAAAAAGTTCTTTCAAATAAATTAATTTTTCCTTTTTTTGTTTGAAATTCATTTGAATATTGATAAAAAATGACCATTAATCATTATCAATTCCTCAATCAAACAAAGATTATAAGTCAATATTTTAAAATTAAAACTCTTGCATGCTGAATCAATTATTGATTAAACTCTAGCATGCTCGTTTAATTTAATTCCTTCAGAGTATTTATTATTCCATAAGTATAAATGAACAAATTTACCATTATAATTACTAAGAGATAACAACAATAATAGTGAGCCAAATATGAGGTCCAAACAAGTTCAATACAAAATCATCAATTTGGATTTATTTCATATAAAGATTAATTAATTAGTGCTTTTTTTTTTTTTTCATAAAAAAAGAATCGATCTTTCTAGCAAAGAAAATTTTAGAACTGAACCGAAAATATTTATTCATTTATTTTTTTCTTCTAAAAAGAAAAATATTTATTTGATTTAAATAGCAATAAAATAACAATATTTTTCACAAATAACCGACTAAAAAGATTACAGTTACAGAGAGAGACAAAGCCCAAGTATAAATAAAGCCACAGTCCCACTTTTTTTTTTTTTTTTTCATTTGAAACTCCCGCCCAAAACACATTTTCCCTGTGAGAAAAGCTCTGACATGGTTTGTGCTCGGAAACGAAGAAAACCATACACCTCTCTAGGTTAACGAATTCCAATTCCCAAAAAAATGGAGGTCGACGAGGAATACGACCTGCAACGCAACGATGGCGACGAAGAGGAGATCTCTCAGGAAGACGCGTGGGCCGTAATCTCCGCTTACTTCGAAGTGCATGGCTTGGTTCGTCAGCAGATCGATTCCTTCGACGAGTTCATCCATAATACCTTGCAGGAAGTAGTCGACGAGTTTGCTAACCTCGAGATTCGTCCCAATCCTGACCCTAATCCCGTTGGCAAGCAGGATTTTCCAGAGGTACGTTTTCTCGAGAAAATTCGGGGCCAAACGGAGGTTTCAAGGCTTGCGGAGTTTGAATTATAGTTAGGTGTTGAATTTTTTTATTTTTTAGCTGAATTCTTTGATTGCTTAGTTAGAGGGATTCAATTTACTGATTGTGTTTGGCCATGAACATAAATTTGAGAAACTCAATCTTTTGATCCACACAATCTTCTGTGAAGATTTTTTTTCGATAAAACTGACCTATAAGCAAAATTATATTGTTAAGAGTCGTTTTGACATGTATATTCAGCTCCTTAGGCCATTTTTTAACTCGCCTAAGTGCAAAGATGGAATCATTTGTGGAGTGGTTTCTCAGCTTCCACATGTTCTTTTACCAGCCTGGCATCTTCAGATTCCGTTGGATGGAAAAACTTATTTAGTCATTTCAATATCAATATAGTATTTACATTTTTTGCTTGGAATTTATATATTTCCTTAATATATAGTCATGAGGTTTCTCAACTGAAAAAAAGTTGATCTCATGGTTTTGGATTACTACCTTTTATTTTTGGTGCTGGAGTGGTGGTGTTCCCAAGACTCGACTACTGAATGTATGTAATAATCATCTTTTCCTTTCCTTAATTTTTCCATTAATCAAATGAAGCATATTCAGAATACTAAGTATTTATTATTTCGCAAGTAAAATGAGAAGAAACTGATAGTTCTGTTCCTAATGTTTTTGGGTTAATCTGCAGACTATCTATAAGATTCACTTTGGCCAGACTTACTTAAGTAAGCCCACGATGACCGAGTCTGATGGAGAAACAGCAACCTTGTTTCCCAAGACAGCAAGGTTAAGGAATTTAACATACTCAGCCCCTTTATACATGGATGTCACAAATACAGTTATAAAGAAAGGACATGATGGTGAAGAAGTCACTGAGACTCAGAATTTCCCCAAAGTTTTCATAGGAAAGGTGTGTGGTTTGAAATCTTACTGATAAAGGATTAATTTGACTCCGTTGACCATCCTACTGCTTTTTTGTTTATTTTTAAATATATATATTTTTTTAATATGACTGTCAGGTTCCTATAATGCTTCGGTCTAGTTATTGCACATTGTATCAAAATTCAGAGAAGGATTTAACTGAGCTTGGGGAGTGTCTGTATGATCAAGGTGGCTATTTCATTGTTAATGGAAATGAGAAGCTTCTAATTGCTCAAGAGAGGATGAGCACCAATCATGTATATGTGTTTAAGAAGAAGCAGCCAAATAAGTATGCCTATGTGGCGGAAGTTCGGTCTATGGCTAAGTCCCAAAACATACCGCCAAGTACCATGTTTGTGCGGATGCTTTCACGGACTAGCGCTAAAGGGGTAATGGGACTATTCTTCGCATTTGGGTTTTCTATAATGGAGAGCTTGAAGTTCTTGATATAGAATTTGTTCATATATGTTCTTGCAGGGCTCTTCTGGGCAGTATATCCGTGTTACTCTTCCATACATTCGAGCTGAAATTCCTATTATTATTGTGTTCCGGGCTCTGGGGTTTGTTGCTGATAAAGATATACTTGAGCATATATGTTACGACTTTTTTGATACTCAAATGATGGAGTTGCTTGGGCCTTCGTTAGAAGAAGCATTTGTTATTCAAAACCAACAGGTGTCTTTGCATCTCATTGCACTGCTTGTTGCTTACTTATGCTGTAATTCATCTTTTTCTGCCTCAATGCTTCCTGAATGTACTTGGATTCAAGTCTGGAAAAATGCTTAACTTTGTTCACATGGTTGGCTTTTTTCGCTTCTTCTGCAGGTAGCATTAGACTATATTGGAAAAAGAGGAGCAAAAGTGGGTAAAACTAAGAATGAGAGAATTATGTATGTACTGTCATGAGATGTTCTTTTAGTTTCTAAATATTTTAGTCATGAAGTTCCATGTTGCTCATAGTGATTATCCTGTAAATCATCCTTGGTAGGTATGCAAAAGAGAAACTTGAAAAGGAAATGCTTCCTCATGTTGGTGTTGGAGAAATTTGGAAGAGAAAAAAAGCATACTATTTTGGGTAGGTTTTTCTCTCTCTTAGATATTCATTTCCATCATGGTGATCTTTGTGATGTTAATAAATTAATTTTTTGTTTTACTAGATACATTGTTCACCAGCTTCTACTATGTGCACTTGGTCGGAGGGCAGAAGATGATATGGATCATTATGGCAAAAAAAGGCTGGACCTTGCTGGACCACTACTCAGGGGCTTATTTAGAATGGTCTGTTTTCTTTCAGTTTTTCTTTGCTTTTGTGTATGTTTTTTTTACCTTTTTTTTGGTTGTAATAATATTATTATTATTTTTCTGCAATGCTACATTGAAATGAATTATTATTGTTGTCGTTGTTCACTTATTTTCCATTTTTTTGGATAAACATTCACTTATTTTCCATTGGTTGACATGAATGCAGCTGTTCAGAAAATTAACTAAGGACATGAGAGGTTACGTGCACAAGGTTCTTTAGACAAACCTTGATTAATTCCATTAGGATGCTATACTCATTTTATTTGGGTTTGAACCTACATCTTTCATGCATGATCCAGTGCGTTGACAAAGGAAAGGATGTTAACATGCTATTTGCCATCAAAGCAAAAACCATTACCAGTGGTCTTAAATATTCACTCGCTACTGGAAACTGGGGGCAAGCAAATGCAGCCAGCACAAGAACTGGAGTGTCACAGGTTTGAGCTTGATTGCATATTGGCTTAGTTGGATTGGTAATAGGAATCTTTTGGCATTAGTTCAATTTCAACCTTACGGCTAAAGAATATCCTTCGTTTCAAATGTATGTTTTACTGTTAGAAATAACGATAGAATTTTTTATTGCTTGTTCGTGGCATAGGTGCTAAACCGTTTGACATATGCCTCCACCTTGTCACACTTGCGAAGGATAAATTCTCCAATAGGGCGTGAAGGTATAATTACTTATTTCAATGCTGGGTTTGTTTAGTCATAGTAGACTTGATTGCAAATTCATTGTCATTTTGCAATATGATGATAACTTTCTTTTCGCTTAACGTTTTATTTGTTGATATAACCTTGTCACTATTTTACTGCCTGTTGTCATTTTATTTGCTCTTTTCTGGTTCCTCTTTAAGGAAAATTGGCTAAACCACGACAATTGCACAATTCACAATGGGGAATGATGTGTCCAGCTGAAACACCTGAAGGACAAGTGAGTTTTAGTTAAACTTACGTATACCTTGATTGCGACCTTCCTCTACATTGAACTTATAAACTTAATTTCCTTGTTACGTCAGGCGTGCGGACTGGTTAAGAATCTTGCCTTGATGGTGTGTATAACAGTAGGGTCAGATGCATATCCAATCCTGGAATTTTTAGAAGAATGGGGTACAGAAAGCCTTGAGGTGTGTACTTTTAGTTCTGTTCAGAGATTTTTGTTTCTTTTGATAGAAAATGAGGAATACAATAAGAAATGATAGGTGGTTTTCCTCAGATTAGAGGTATTAATCTTAGTTTTGTTCAAAGAAATGATGCGGCATTTCTATGTTTTTTTGTCCCCCCTGGTTTGGCAGTTCTACATTTGTCTTATTGCAGGAAATTTCCCCTGCAGTTATTCCCCAATCCACAAAAATCTTTGTTAATGGTTGCTGGGTTGGTATACATCGTGATGCTGATATGTTGGTGAAAGCATTATGGCGTCTGAGGAGACGGGTCAGTGTTATTTATTATTTTAGTTGGACATTTTGCCTCATGAAAATTAGTAGAAAAAATGTTGACTAAAAATTAATTTGAGTAGTACTATTAGTACGTCTAACTGGAGTGAGTACTTTCTCATCCACTTCTTTCATTAATTGTATAATAAATGTCATTTTGCATTACTAATTGGATCCTTATTTTAAATTATATGCTTTGTTGCTTTATACTTTGACTAGTGACTTGTCAAATGATGACATTTCTGATCACCTTAGTATTATCGATTTTTAATTTCGGATCCTTGGTTAGGGGTATGGTGAGAAATTTAATCAACTCAATGCATGTCCAGCCATACGGCACAGCCACAGCAAACTAATATAGCAGTTCTACATTATTTGGTAGTTGATGCAATCTTTTTTCTACATGTAGTATCGCATTACTTGTCTAGCTAATAAAATCAGAATCATTAAGGTTGTTATTATTATTATTATTATTATTATTATTATTATTGTTATTGTTATTGTTATTGTTATCAATTAATTAACACAACCGTCTATTTTTGCTGCTGCTTCTTCATTATTACTATTACTATTATTGTTATTATTATCAATCAATTAACACAACCTTCTATTTTTGCTGCTGCTTCTTCCTAAACTCCGTTCCCCTATATAAACTGGTTGAACCCATTGGACCCATTGCATCAGCCTACCCTAAAATCCCAAGTTGAAACTGGGTGACTTGACCTTGTGAATTCTAACATCTATCGCTTAGAAGCACACTTTTTTTCAATTAACCAAATGTGCCTTTGGTGATGCTTTGTGTTGGTAGTTATGTAATTGTGATTGTTAATTCAGGCACATAACTGTCATTGTTAATTCAACTTCATACATGCATTTGATTCTTGCTTTGCATTCATGAGTTTGTTTAATTATGAAGGATGTTCTTTGCAAAATATAATATTATGTTATGGTTCAGATGCTAATGCATCTACACTTGCACAGGTTGATGTTAATGCTGAAGTTGGGGTTGTTAGAGATATTCGTTTGAAAGAATTGCGAATATATACTGATGGTGGCCGTTGCAGCCGTCCATTATTCATCGTGGAGAAACAGAGGCTTCTCATAAAGAAGAAGGATATTCATGCACTGCAGCAGAGGGTTAGCTAGCTGAATCTTTTTTTTCTAATTATTATTATTTTTTATGTGACATGTAGACCATATTTTGTTTCATAGTTATACATTGCAGCACTTCTTTATACATTACAGGAGAGCCTTGAAGATGGTGGTTGGCATGATCTTGTATCTAAGGGATTCATAGAATATATTGACACTGAAGAAGAGGAGACGACTATGATTTCAATGACCATTAATGTGGGTAGAACATGTCCGGTTGGGCAAAGTTCATTAGAATGTTGAGTCACTTAATTGACTAATCACAGACTTTTAATTTCTGTGTACTTGAACCAGGATCTTGTACAAGCAAGGCTTAATAAAGAGGAGACATATTCTGACACTTATACTCATTGTGAAATCCACCCATCACTAATTCTTGGTGTCTGTGCTTCAATTATACCATTTCCTGATCATAATCAAGTAAGTTTTCAAACCAGGTGATCCTTATATGTTCAAATTAATATTACATCATTGTTATTTAAAAGTTTGCTGGTGATTAGTCCCAAAGAAATACGTATCAATCGGCTATGGGAAAGCAAGCCATGGGAATTTATGTAACCAACTATCAGTTTCGAATGGTATGTTTTGTTTTATATTGTATTGGTTTAATGTTGAATGTGATAGCAAAAATAGTGGTTGTTTGTTATGTCAATTTAATTCATTCAGGATACAATGGCCTACGTCTTGTACTACCCTCAAAAGCCACTTGTTACAACTCGTGCCATGGAGCACCTCCATTTTAGGCAACTTCCAGCAGGCATTGTAATGCTCTATACTTTGTTTTACTTGTTCTTTAACCTCGTTATGGAATTTTTGTAATGTTTCCTCTTGTGCTGTGCTTTAGAATGCCATTGTTGCAATTGCCTGCTATTCTGGCTATAACCAAGAAGATTCTGTCATCATGAACCAATCATCTATAGATCGTGGATTTTTCCGGTCTCTTTTCTTCCACTCTTACAGGTATCAACCCTTGAGTTCTCTTTTTTGTTCATCCAATTTTCTGTGGTGGTGCATTGTTAATTAATTTTCTGGCACAGGGACGAGGAGAAAAAAATGGGGACCTTAGTCAACGATGAATTTGGTCGTCCGCAGAGAGCAAATACCATGGTGAGGGCAGCATTTCCAATAAAGTATGTTCGTTGCTGATTTTATATGTATAGGAGATTGTATCCGGATTTAATTTGACAGGGTATGCGACATGGTTCTTATGATAAATTAGATGATGATGGTCTTGCACCTCCTGTAAGTATTTGTGAATCGGTGTTATCATGTTGTCTTGCTAGTCATGAAAGAATTATTGGTCTGACTAGATTCTCATATGTCAGGGCACTAGTGTTTCAGGCGCGGATATTATCATCGGAAAGACGACTCCTATTGCTCAGGATGAAGCCCAGGGGCAAGCTGCTTCACGTTACACAAGGCGTGACCATAGCATAAGTTTACGACACGGTGAAGCAGGGATTGTGGATCAAGTAAGCTTTATGAAAAAAAATTATTGTTTGGGGTTTAGATGTATATGCTCAAGTGCTGACTAATTATTTGAGCTTTTATTTTATTTTGTATCATGAATGAATTTTCATGTAATTGGGAAGTCCCTATTTTTGATTGTTAATATTGTAATTTCTTATACTGCTTGTACCATAATTTTTGATGGTACATGCATGTTGTTTTCCTGAATTCTTAAATTCTTTTCCAGGTTCTACTGACAACGAATGCTGATGGGTTAAGGTTTGTGAAAGTGAGAGTGAGATCTGCTCGAATACCTCAGATTGGTGATAAGTTTAGTAGTCGACATGGTCAGAAGGGGACAGTGGGCATGACTTATACACAAGAAGACTTGCCATGGACTGTGGAAGGAATCACCCCTGATATTATTGTGAATCCACATGCTATTCCTTCTCGAATGACAATTGGTCAGCTTATTGAATGTATCATGGGGAAGGTCGCTGCGTATATGGGAAAGGAAGGAGATGCTACTCCGTTTACAGACGTAACTGTAAGTTTCAT
Organism: Ziziphus jujuba; assembly: GCF_031755915.1. Taxonomy (NCBI): domain Eukaryota; kingdom Viridiplantae; phylum Streptophyta; class Magnoliopsida; order Rosales; family Rhamnaceae; genus Ziziphus; species Ziziphus jujuba. The sequence goes on from NC_083379.1 coordinate 22,811,857, forward strand.
TTTGTCTCATAGATATTTTCTAGCCATGGAATTTTAAAATCTTTAACTAAGCCTCATGAATAAATTAGTTCCCAAATTGCATTTAGCTGGATTTATATAGCTAGCCATTAATGGAGCAAGCTTGTCTGCAGAACCTGGAACATTAATTGATGGGGGTGACCTTTTACATACACAAGTAATCTGACTTTGTCCTGCTGAGGATGATGGAAGTAATCCTTCAAAGATAGTCTAAGGGCAAAGTAGTTGATTATATGGTTATAGAAATGAAAGGACAATAGTTCGTAATGAGATGTTACTGTCCCTCGAAAATCCCCTTGCTTTCTTGTGGTTTTCTATTTTCGACCTCGTGGATTTTCACTTGGTTTTCTTTTGAAATCAGTAGGGATTTGGTTTTCTTTTGAAATCAGTAGGGATTTGTTTATCTAATAACCTTTTCCCCTCCAAATATCCTCGTTGAGTTGCAACTTGGGTGCAGTGTTGAACTTCGTGATCGTGGGTATTGGATCAAGCTGAAAGTTGATGAAATCCAGTTGATTTTACATGCTTGTTTCAATTTCTTTCTTTTGGCAGACGTTTCCAATACTTGTCTTGTCAATGGCTTATGAATGATTTAGTAAATTTAGATTTGTGTATGTTATGCTTATTTTTGTTATGATAGTGATTTGAGAATCTATTTAGGATTGGGCTAAAATGAATATTCTTTGCTATTATTATTACTATTATTATTTTGATAGGTTGATAATGTAAGCAAAGCTCTTCACAAATGTGGGTATCAAATGCGAGGGATTGAAACCATGTATAATGGTCATACTGGCCAGCGGCTTACCGCTATGATATTCCTTGGGCCAACTTATTACCAAAGATTGAAGCACATGGTAGATGATAAGGTCCATTCCCGTGGGCGTGGTCCTGTGCAGATCTTGACGAGGCAACCTACTGAGGGACGATCTCGCAATGGAGGTCTCCGTTTCGGAGAAATGGAACGTGACTGCATGATTGCTCATGGTGCTGCTTGCTTTCTCAAAGAGAGATTGTTTGACCTAAGTGATGCATTTATGGTTCATGTTTGTGGGCGTTGTGGGTTGACAGCTATTGCAAATCTGAAGAAGAATTCTTTTGAGTGCAGAGGTTGCAAGAACAAAACTGACATTGTTCAGGTCGTAATCTTTATCTTGTCTCCCCTTATTATTATTTTTTTTTTGGGGTGTACATCGGGTCTCTCTCATGAAGGTCGCATCTGATTGTACTAGTATATTTGTTGTCTTTGCAGGTTCCCATTCCTTATGCGTGTAAGCTACTATTCCAAGAACTTATGGCCATGGCCATAGCACCAAGGATGCTCACAAAGGAAGTCAATCCAGTACAAAATCAGAAGAAGAATGGAGCCTGAAGTACCCCTGCTATTGTAAGTGGATAATGTGGGCTGGTATTGTGACAATGATATGCTGCCGGATGTAAAAATCGGAGTAAATAGTGATCGTGATTGGAGAACCCTGGTATTGTGACAATTAATTGAATAGGACGAATAAAATTGCCAACTCCTGTCAAATTTATACTTAACTTGTTTTAGTTCTTAAACATCGATCCTCTTCCTCTGCTTATGGGCAATGCAATTTTTTATTTTTATTTTTTCACCCATTGCCCAAATCTAGCCCACTTAATGGTTGAATAAGTCCCACTTAGAATAGCCCTGATTTTAAACTCCATTTCCTCTGTCACTTTCGTCCCCTTCATCGCCCAACTTTCACGAACGCAGTGATATTCCCCCCATCGTCCACACTGGCCAGCTCCAGCCGCAGTCATTCCCTCTCCATCAGTGGGCAAAGACGCAAAGGAAGCAACCGTAAGACAAACCCAACGTAAAAAAACTCGTTGCCCAAGAACCGTCTAAGTACCTCAAATCAACCGGTGAAGGCTTCGAAGTTTGGTTGGAGAAGCCCAAAGCACGAGCATACAAACGGAGGTCCCAGCCGAACCCACAAGCATACCAACTGAAATTCATACGGTAACCCCTAAATTCTTTTCTTTACAAATCTTGCAAAATCTGTGAAATATGTGCTCTTGATCTTACAAATTTGTCATGCATCGCCGGAATGTAGATTTTTCCAGACCCTTTCGGTGATTTTTTGATTTGGTAATTGGACCATTTCATTAGGGCCTCTGTATGCATTTACCGGAGGGACCCCTAATATTTTTGTGCTCATTGATGAAATACTACCAAGGTGTTCGGTATCACCAAAACCCCATTGGTATTTTACTTTCTACATTTGATGAAATACTTATGTATATGTTCGGTAATATTGAACAACTAATTCGGTTATACTGAATAACTCCGTTTGGTTTCAACCCAAAAAAAAAGAAAAGAAAAAAAAAATGAAAAAAAAAGAAAAAAGAAAAAAGAAGTAACTCTATTTGGTAGTTTATACAGAGAGTAAACATTATTTGCAAAAAATACTGAATGGGTGTATTCGGTAAGCACCCAATTCCTTTCAATATTTTTTTGCTGTGACATTATTTTTTTCTTATTTTTTTAAATTCAATCCATGTGATGTGGACTCTATTATGCTATTCCTTTTTGCCCATTTTCGTTAACTATTATCCTTTAGATTATTGTGTCCAAACAAAAATCATTCTTTTGTTTTATATTTTTATTAATTTCTTGGCGTTAATATGCATTTGAAGTACTAGTGAAAAAATAATAGATAATTCTTCATACACCTACATTCTGTAATGTTAGGGGCTGTTTTAGTAATTGATGGTTCCAGTGGAATTTATAGTCAGCTTATGTCTTTATGAAATCATTTCTTACAAATTAATTGATGGCAGTCTAGTAGTTTGTGTTGTCTATAATTTGTTTCCAATTTTTCCTTTTGGTCAATTGTCTTTTGCATAATACTAGTTGACATTGGACGTCCGAAAGGAAGACCGCAAATAAAAGAAATTAGTTTTGAATAGTTCATATTAGGTTTGGAACGCTGGACATCAAAGCATTTCATCCCAACACAAGGAATTTACACCACCACCCCCCCCCCCCCCCCCCCCAAAAAAAAAAAAAAAAAAAAAAAAAAAAAAAAAGAAGAAACCACTCAAGGAAGGTCGCTAGGTGAGAAGTGTTGGGATATCTAATATGAAAAAGTGCTATTATTATTACTATTATTATTAATATCATCTTAAGTTTGAATAGACTAGGACCTAAATCTAAATTACTAATTGCTTAGAAGTTTAGGGTGGGTCTAGTCTACACCTTCAATGACAATGTACTGGTAGCTGCTAAAAGATTGACGACAAGATTTTCATCTGTTTCAGCTCCATCCGAGCGGTTGCTTATCTCATTGCTTTCTAATATAAGATCTGTTCAAAAGTTCATTGAGATAAGCTCCGAAGAATGTATTTTAAATTTGTTGCAAGGTTGAAACAAGTGGGGAATTGAGTGCCTAAAGAGCAATGGGGGCATTGATTGTTGGGCTGACATGAGTTTGTTGATGCCCTCTTCCAGAGAAAGGGTAACTTGAGCACTGGGAAAGACTATTGAGTGTGCTATGGTCAATGCAACTCCTGGGTCTATTTGTCACTTTATTGAACTTGATTGCTTCCGTTTTTATCTTACTACCTTCACCAAAAATAATATTCCTATTGTTATTGAACGAATATGAGAAATATCTAAAAATTGTAAATCTCGTAGTTTAAATGTTATTTATTGATTTATCATACAAGATTTTGCTGGTAAAATTTTCTTTTTCTTCTGGATCCTTTAGGTTTCTGTTTCTTTTGTTATTTTCCTTTAATGCTAAATTCTAAGGGCAATGTGCTCTGGAAATATTCCATGATTTTGATATATTGGTTTTTGTTTTCTTTGGTTTTTTCGAAAAACAAAACCTGCAACTTCATTTAGAAGGAAGCACATTACAATAATCAGCAACAAGAATAGAAGTCAGCCATGTAGGTTCATCTTCCAACCAAGTTGCATACTGAACGGAAAGTGAATGTCTAGCAATTTCATGCGCAGCCCTTTTGGAGTCTCTAGAAGTATAAGTTCAACTTAAACTACCATAAGAATTCATAGCCTCTTTAGAAGGATAAGTACAACTTAAAGTACCATAAGGGGGCGTTTGGTACGTCGAATAGATCCGGATCGGATAGGATAGGACAGGATCGGATAGGATCGGACAGGATAATTAGTGCAGTACTATGTTTGGCATAGTTCCAAACTGAATGATGAATTAATTGTACCATGTTTGGTGTCGAATCGGACTGGATAGGACTATTTTGTGATTATATTTTTAATTTAAAAAAATAAAAATTTTAAAAGTTAAATTTATATGAAAAAAAAATTATTACATCTAATTAAAGTTGTACATTTATATATTTATATATTTATATATACATGCAAAATATACAAAATACAACACCCACAAATAATATTAATATATAACTTTAGAAATAGCTTAAAATTAACTTAAAACAAAGTATGCCATAAATAACAATTAATTAAATATAAATATATTTTAATGGTATGCATAAGACAATTAAATATTTTTTTCAACCCATAAATTACATAAATATATTGTTTTCAAAACCAATAAAAATAAAATTTTAGTATGGTAAATCATAAATAACAATTATTCACAAATAAAGAAATAATTAACAGTATATGTAATTAAGAACTTGTTGATAATATAAGAATATCCATATCCAAATTATACGTATATGTATATAGATTTCAGATGTAGCAATTCAAATAACAAGTACTACATAAATATAAATATATTGGATTTTACAAGGATAATTTACTTATAAAACAAATAAGTAAATACACTTGTTGATAGCAATCCAAATATATTATATTTAATTAAAATTGTAAATATTATATTTAATTAAAAAAAAATATGTCTTGATGACACCTAATTGACACAAATTTGGTGTTAGACAACAAGGCTCAATCTTTTTCTGTTTCTTTCTTTCTTTCTTTTATCACCACTTCATTTAATAAAAAATCATATATTTATCTTTCATATAGATAGAAATCAATGTCTGCTACTGTGGGAGCTATCTCTTCAGCCAAGGAAGTCAACTTCAACTCTCAAACAAATGAAGAAGAGCTCAAAAAGCCTTCTGGTGATGAACCTGCAGACCAGCTAAGGAATGGTGAAACTGCCATTGAAGATGGCCTTGACAATGATTTTGGTGATGACCCAGATGATGATGAGGATGACCTTTCGAAGTTGAAATCTGAGACCCATTTGCGTCTTGGTCCCCAGTTTTCAATCAAGGAGCAGCTTGAGAAAGACAAAGTATGTGTATCATGTGTTTGTATGTATGTGTCTGTATGTATATGTGTATATGAATGAGCTTTTCTTACTTCTTTTCATGTGTTGGGTAATTGTTTGTCTCAAGGATGATGAAAGTTTGAGGAAATGGAAGGAACAACTTCTTGCAGGTGTTGATCTCTCTGCTGTTGGAGGTACTTAGCTCTGTTTTCCTTTTTTTTATTTTCTGTTCTTTGTTTCATGGTTTTACAGCATAGTTCTATAGTTTCATCTAGTGAGTAAAGGCCAAATGTACCATTTTAATTTCATATGGTTTTGTTCTAATAATTAATAGCTCCTCCAAGAAACACATAGTTGCAAATTTGAATCAATTTTCATTGTTTCTGTGTTGTCCTCGAGACCCAATTGCAGAAAAATTGTACAAATCAAGTAAAATCCATTTTCCGTTTTTATCTTTCTAATTGACTGACTAGGGAATTTAAAGTGGTCAGATTATGTCTAACTCACTTGGATTTTTTTAAATTTTTTTAAATTTTTTTTTGGTATTTTAGTCATGAGATTATCTTTTTGATGGCTAATTGTCCAAAAATCAAATCAAGGACCTATAACCTTGAGTATAAGTGGAATATTTGATTTACCACTACATCATTTTGTTGAAGCAGAGAGTAAAGATCCAGAGGTGAAAATATTGAGCCTAACAATCCAATGCCTTGGAAGAAAAGATGTTGTCCTGCCAATTCCATTCCTTAACAATCCAAAAAGCAGGCTTTTCTCTCTCAAGGAAGCAAGTAAGTACCACCTGAAATTCACCTTCACTGTCTCCAACAACATAGTTTCAGGCCTCAAGTACACCAACACTGTCTGGAAGACTGGTATGAAAGGTACATATACATACATACATACATATATATATATATATATATATATATATAGCATGCATATGAAAGAAAGGAAGGGCTTCTTTGGAGTATTATGCAACAATATAGACACATGAAAATCATGGTGTTTTTTGGTGTTTTTCTTACATGCCAAATATGAAATTTTCTGACAGTGGACAGTACAAAAATAATGTTGGCCCCTATAGCCTTCATCTCCTCATAGACATTCAAACACCCATCGAAATTCCCTGACTGCCCATGAATTTTAATCAAAGTAGAGAATGTCATCGGATCAATGCGCCATTTCTCTGTTCTAGCACGATCATACAAGCTGAAAGCCATATCAACATTACCAGCACGACCATAAGCATCAATCATTGCCGAGTAGGTAACATCATCTGGATCACATCCAAAAGTGGGCATTTTCTCAAACCACTCAACAGCCTTATCAGGGAAAGATGACATCCTAGCATAGCTAATCATAGTTGAAAAGGTAACATTATCAGGTTTAACACCTCTCTCAAGCATTTCATCAAACAGCTTCTCTGCTCTATCCAAGTCCTTACATTTCCTAAACACCTTCAACGTTACGTTGTAAAGAATTACTTCCCTCTTAGGTTTCAATTTACTTTGAAAGAACTTAAGAGCAAGCAATGCATTTTTAGGATTAACCATATTATTGAGAACAACCACAGCATCTTGTTCTACTATTCTATCACCTAAATCCTCCAAAACATTCGCAACATCATCTTCAGTGGAATTACAAGAATTCAAAGCTTCAGCTAACCTCACTAGTTTGGTATACCTGGCATCGTAAGATTTCCGTCGAAGCTGTGAAGCTCTGGGGCTACTGGGATTGACCCAGATGTAGCTTTTTGATGAAGAACCACGTTTTCCATCTGGGGTTGGAGAATCTGCAACTTCTGGATTCTGAGTCTCTTGCACAACGGGGTCCTGTAATTGCCGAGAAATTAAAAAAATAGAAAGGAATGCATTGTGCCTTCCAAATTTGTTGGGAACCAAATGGAAAAAAAACAATAATAAAAAAAATATATATGTGGAGAGAAAGGACTTACGGGGCAATGAAAGGCATGGATTCCATAAGTGAGGGAGGAAGGTGATGAAGAATTGAAGGACTCGCCAGGAAATCTCAAGGATTTGAAGGACCTGTTTGCAAATCCAACAAGTCTGGAGAGGTTGTTCGGTGAGCACATATTATATACGAGCATCAAAGGGCAAAAAAAAACAAAAAAGAAAATAGAAAAGAGAAACTGGTTCCATTTTAATGGAAAATTATACGACGCCCTAATTTTTGCAAATCAAAAATAAAGAAAACACATTAAAAACGAAGAAGAAGATTAAGAAGATGAAGGAGAAGAAGAAGAAGGAGGAGGAGGAGAAGAAGGAAAACGAACGGACTGAAGAAGAAAAACAGTACTCACCGAGGTTTCAACTCGGAGCGATGCGAACAGTCGGGCGAGAATGGTTTGGCGAAAGACACCAGCAAGAAACACCGGAGAGAGAAACCACAACCTTCAGTGAGCTTTGGATAAAAAGCTGACCCAGGGGGGAAGACGGGTCAGTTTAATCCTCCTCGAAGGGGATTATTTCACTGTAGCGGTTAATTATCCGCTTCGCCATTTGTTGCTACCAAACATCTGATTGGGATACAATCCTGTACTATCCGATGAAACAAACAGGCCCTAAGAATTCATAGCCTCCTTAATCTAAGACACCAGATAACAATTTGCTCCCAAGTAGGTGATCTGATCATTAATCAAATGAAGGGAAGTCACTAAGCAATTCACCTCCATTAAAACCAGCCTGAAGACAGAAAAAGATTGCTTCCTTAATTGCCAACGCTTCCGTAGACATCACACTCTGCATATGATGAAAAGGTTTAGCTAAAGCTGCCATGAATGTGCCCTGATCTTTCCAAATTTCACTCAAATTCCTAGAAAATTGTTTGAATTTTAAATAATCCCATCAACATTCATCTTATAGGATCCAAGTGATGGTGGTTGCCATCTGTTCAAAACAGGACAAACCTGATTAGAATAAGTAATTCGATCATCAGCTTCAATATTATTAGGCATTTTAAGCTCCTTAGACAACTCAACAGCTCTGTCTATCAAAGCATTATCAGTCTTCATGATACCACCATGTAGACCAGCATTTCTCCGATTCCAAATTGCCTAACACAAGTGGGCAAAATGTTCTCTATAGAATTCAGACAAAGTTTCCAAAACATTAAAGCATAATTCCCTGAAGGAAGCAAACTTGCCTTTTCTCCAATAACACAAAAAGTCCACTTTTTTCCACACTCCTTTGGTGAATTTACAATTCCATAAAGCATGCAATTCAGTTTCAACACCACATCTACAATTAGGACAAATATTATCCTCTGTAATATGTCTTAAAGAAATGATTTGCACAAGGTAAAGCTTCTGAAACAACCATCCACAGAAATAGCTTCACTTTATTTGGAATTCTCAATCTTCATAGATTACGCCAATGAGTTTGATTAGCGTGCCCACTAGAACCTCCAACCCATGCCCACCACCAATTTTACATGCAATACAATAGCCTAACCGGACAATATACAAACCTGAAGGTGAATAATGCTAGCTAAGCTTATCCTCCCGGCCTACCCTCCCAATTGGGATTTCTGATATGGCCTCTGCCTCATCAATAGAAAAATTTGAATTTATTAGAGTTAAATCTCATCCTCCTAAAGGTGTTAAACAAATCAGCAACTCATGCATCGTAGTCAAGACATCCAGGGGAAAGGACTAGAAGGGAAGTATTAGTAGCTATCCACAAATCCTGATAAATTTTAATCAAGCTGCCATCACCAACACACCACACACATCCATTAGCTCCTTTGTGGCTAACAAAGAAATAACAAATTTGCAACTGAGTAGACTTTAATGTTGTTTTAATCCTACTTCTTAGATTTGCAACATAAGAGGCCAAATTTTTTGAAATACTTCTCAAACATGTCTCGTCAAAAGAGGGAGTCCATGAAGATTCAATAACTTCTCTACACACTGTTTCATTCACCCAAGTAGCTTTAAAATGAAAGTGAGTTCCAAATCTAGGCCATTGATAAATTAAACTATCACCCAGAAAGGAGAGCGAAATAACTTAATGATCCAATACAGATTTAGGCAAATGTTGGACTTTAGCATTAGGGGAAACCGTACTCCCTTCCAAATTTGCAAAACATCGGTCAAGATACTCCTTCACATTACATTCGTCTTCTCTACGATTATTCCATGTAAAACATATCTCGTAAAAGGAGTAGCGTGCAACCTATAATGATCAATAATTTATGGAATTTAGTTGAGACTGTGGTTTGCAATATCCCTCTTTCTTCTCTACTTGATGTAATAGTTCATTGAAATCCTGGAGAGACCAATTTTATTTCTACCTGTCATTCTATGAAGGAATTCCCATGAGAAACCACATTGTGTAGTGTTTTGCGTTACTAGAAAATCTAGCAATCTAAATAAGACCCCATTTAGGATAAGTTATCAACATATCAATATGGCCAGGAGAATAAGATTGAACATGCAAATCAATTTTAGATTTCCAAAACAGTGCCAAGCCACCTCTACATACCCACTTCATTAACTATAAAAAAGCCAAACATTCTAATTTTTTGCTTTATACTTTTTAAACTTTGTGTAGGCAATTGAGTTTCCATAAGGAAAACTTTCGAGATTTCTTTCATGGAGCATCTTTGAAAATGCTTTGAATCTTCGAGGGTTTCCAAGCCCTCAACCATTCCAACTTAGCATTTTCATTGCACGTAGGAGAGGTTGTTGGCCATACCCCACCACAGTAATGGATTGATTCACATTTTTAATCACTGCATCCTTCTTTTGGCTTTTTTTTAGCCAAAGATTCTAACTTCTCAATATCCGTAGTAGCAACAGATAAAATTCTCTTGCCAAATGGCTTTGATAATCCAAGTTTAGACACTGGTCCTTTTTGATAATCCAAGGTGAGGAGAATGCTTGGCCAAAGAAATATCAAAAGAACAGGCTCATAACCATTGGCCATATTTCCTTTCAATACCATCACTTTCCATCTCACAGTCTTTTTGTAAAAGTCCCAATTTAAAATTAGGGAGCCTCTCATTTTGAAACTCCACCTAGAATAGGTCATTCTCCCCTACTTGCAGCTTCATTCTCCTCCGCAAAGGCTTTTGAACATCAATCCTCACATGTAGCCATCTTCTTATGAATCGATATGTACTAATTCTCCTAACTTGTCACCAATTAATTTGCCAATTGCCATTGTCATACATGATAATGGAACATTGTGCACTTGAATCCAAAAATAGACATTTTGATAAACTGTCTTATCCAGTAATACCATTGATTTATCAAAATGCCAGGGAAAACCTTGAATAACTCTCTCGTTCTTCTTCAGACATAAGAATTGATATAAAAAGCCATTCTCACACAATTCTTCAAATAGAATCGAAGTTGAAGTCTGCCAAAGGCCATTTATCATGTTCATGAAAGCTCGCTTATTAAAATGTCCACTAGATAACACTTGTACTAGTAAACATAAATTAAGATCTTCACCACTCAAATTTTGTTGGTTTGAAGGAAGAACTAAGGAATTACTCTCATCATATAATAACTTCAAATTATAATTGAAAATATTATGAATTTCTTCCATAGGAAGAAAAATAGAAACAAAAACCTCCTCCATGCACGCTAAGAGAAGATAATACAGACTCATGATGAACATAAGAAGGAAAACTCTTCCTACTAAAGAGACCATATATTGGTTTTTGTTGTTTTAATTCTTTTTACTGACAAGGTCATAAGCAATTAAAACTCATGGTAATGGGGAAAAATATCAAATTGTACTGCAGTTTAGCTAAAAAAGATAAATATTTTGTTTTGTTTGTTGTCTAAGGATGCAAAATTATTTCAGGTGAAATGTTGAACATTGACAATTATATATATACATATATATATTTTTCCTGCTACCAAGACACAAATTCACGTATTCAACAACCTCAAGTTGCAGTAGTTCATTTGAAGTTACTTTCAAATGTTAACCTCGCAATGTCACTACTTTATATATTCCTATGATTTTTTGCCTTTTTGTAATTTAACCCCTAACTTTTATATTTGTCACATTTATCCCTTAACATTTATGTATAATGTAGCTAACTTTTATAGTTGTCACCTAGTACCTTTATGTATAGTGTACCTCCGTGATAAAATGTTTAATACCGTTTGATTTTTAGGTTAAGTGTCATGTGCCATGCACACTCACCCTATTTTTTTTTTTTATTTATTTATCATAATTCAAGGGTTGACACATGCAACCAAAACCCTCAATTTCTTTAGCAGCCAATGATGTTGGTGATGAACCTTCAGCGATGGTTAAAGTTACAAGGCTCATAGGTCTTACAATTCACTTCCCTTAAGACAGTGTCTTAGCTGGCAAGGGTCTAGCATTTTTGTTGGTACATGTTCAGAGTTCAAGCTTTAATACCATTATTGTAACAACTTTGGTTCAAGACCTAAGTCGAGCAGTATGATATTGTCCACTTTAGGCTTAGCCCACATGGTTTTGTTGTCTCTTCTTCATAGTCTCTCTCACTTTCTCCCTAGGTTTGTATCGTGAGAAGAAAAATAAAGAGAATCCTAACATAACCTTTAAATACTTTTAGGATTTTCAAAACCTATTTCAACTAATATTGGGAGATATAATCAAAAGAATATAACAAATATTCATTTTTTATTATTTTATTGTAATTAAATAAATAATTTTTTTTTCTATTCAAAATTTGTCCAACCATAAACCCATATGCTCATGGCTCATTTAGATCCAATTTGAATTTCAAAAGCCATCTAAAATCGGGTAAACCTTTTAGCCTAAACTTATAACCATTAGAACCATCATAACTTTCTCTAGGAAACTTGAAAAATCAATCCACAAAATTCTTTAGAAAGCTAACATCTGAAGCTTTCCTTAAATATATAGCTTTATATGTAAATTATACTTATAGCCTTTTAGAGAAAGTCAAGAAGTTGACCCATCTACATAGGCATGAGCCAACATTACTTTTATTGCTTACTTGACTGCCAAGTCATCAAACCATCCATCAAACTCAGCTACTTTTACACTATTTTCCACCTTAATAAGTCCAATTTCTAGACTCACAAAAATAAATACAACTAAATAGTTAAGGATAAAAATCTTTTTTTTTCACATAATCGTTAACAATACCACACACAAAACCTTTTCATAATAAATCATACCATAAACATTCAATTAAAACACTAAAATATTTTTGTACTTCCTATTTTAAGACTTGGAGTTTGGCTCAAAGTGGACAATATCATACTAGTAGAATTAGATTATGGACCCGTGGTGTTAAAGTAATGGTACCAGAGCTTGAACCCAACTAGACAAAGATGTTGGGCTCGTACAAGTGAGGAAGTTGGGCCATAAAGAGGATAGATTATGAGACTTATGAGTTCTAAAGGAAGCAACGTAAGAAGGGACAAGATCAGTGAACAATCCTTCATTACTTGATAAGAAGATGGTTAAATGGTATATATGTGCGGACATTTCTCCCCCTGTTGTGAGATCTTTTGGGCAAGCCAAGTGTGATTTGAACTGCAAGAAAATTGTGCATACTAGGCCTAAAATGGATAATATCATACTAGTAAAACCGAGTCATGAACTTAGGGTGTTATAGTAATGATATTAGAGCTTAAATGTTGAGTCCTAAGAAGGGTGGATTGTAAGACCTATAAGATTTGAAGGATGCAAGCCATGAAGAGGTAAGATTAGTGAATAATCTCATATTGCTCTAGAAGGAGATGGTTAAGTGGTATATATGTGTGGGCACTTCTTCCATTAGTATGGGGCCTTTTAGATAAGGCAAATGTGACTTCATCTAAAAGAAAGTCATGCGAACTGAGCCCAAAATGAACAATATCATACTGGTGGAGTTGGGTTGTGGATCCAAATGGTACACGCACATATTAAAGAGGTTGGCGAATTAGGTGTTTTATCCAATGGTATTTTTTGAATACAAAAGTTATGGAAAGGATCCAAATGTGATTAAATTGTTTTCCAAGGATATTTTGGTATTTGGACTTTTAAAATCATTGAAAACTCCCATTATACAATCATCTTCTTTATTTATTTATAAGACATACAAAGGCTATTTTAGACTTTTAAACTTTAAAACTTTTGAAAATTACCATTTTACCCTCACTATTCTTGGTCTATAAAACCCACGACACTCATTTTGAGACCATTTTCCCCTTATTTTCCTTTCCAATTCGAGACCTCTGCTGTTCAACTTCTCTCATCTTTTTTTTTTCCCCTCATTTTTCCCCTTCTTGAATATTAAACCACCATTCCATTTTTATTTTATTTTATTTTGTTGAAATCTTAAACTTTAACACGTAATCATCACCTAGTTACTTCAAAAACAACAAAATTTCCTTTCTTAATCTTGCTTTTAATTCTCTTGATTTTTGTTTTAGCTTAAAATTCTTCATTTTTATGTTGCATGTATGATAAAGACTTGGCTTGCAAACGAAAAATACTTTTGTTCTTCTTTTCCTAAAAATCCTGAGATCTTGGATTTATTTTTTCTTAACAAATTTTCTTATTTTGCTATGATTTTAACTTGGGTTTCAAAATATTATTTGGGTAATTGAGTTTTAGTAGGTTTATGAGCTTACATGTGGAGGATCTTTAAAGATCAAGTGGTAAATGAAGTTGCTTTATAGTTTTGAATGTATGAGGATGGATACTCGATGACTTTCTAATGCATGTTGAATCTTGAGTTTTGATCTTTACGTTTTAGTTTTAGCTTCTTGATTTTTAAGTATGGATTCTAATATTTTTTAAGTACATATGTTGGTTATGTAGTTGCATGCAAATTGTGGTCTTATTGATCAATAGGTTTGAATTTGTATGAATCTTCTAGGAATTTTGATGGTTGCATGTTATGGATTTAAAGTTGTTGATGTTCTTCAAATTTTCGGAAGATAGATTTAAGGTTTAATGGCTTTGCGTTTGAGTTTAGTCAAGCATTGAAGCTTGTTTTTGTGTTGGGTTTATTAATGCCTTGAGTTTGAATCTTTGGTTTGATGATGATTTTGTTTTTGCATGTTAAATTGGATTGGTAACCTTTGATGCTCAATTTTTAAGATTAAGCTTGATTTTAACATGTATGTAAAATTCTCGAAGTTGAGAATTATATTTTGGAATTTACCAACATTTAATTTTTTGGACTTAAAAGAACTTTGGTGCTCGGATTTGTTGAAGATGATGAAATGGATATGTAATTATTGATGATTAATAGTTTTTTAAGGTTAAATATATTTGTGAATTTTGAAATTATTATATACATAAATATATATTTTGGGGTTAAGCTTGTATATTTAATTTATAGGAATTTTTGAGTTTGAATTTGTTGAAAATTTTGGAGCTTTAGGATTTTTGGAAATGAAATTGATTTTGGATTAAGTTTGATTGATTGGTTTTGGAAACGATTAAAAGAAATTTATTTTATTGGTTTCGGTTTGAGTAAATTGGAAACGAAATTAAGTTTCTCTTTTTATAATTTGAGGTTAAGTTTAATTTTATTTAATTGTTGGAAGGCTATTGGAATTTTAATTTTAATTGTATTTCTAAGTTTAAGATAAAAATTTCCTTTATTGAATTTAATTGGTTGGTTTTGAAGACTTTTGAAAACTTTCCTTTAAGTTGATTTTTCTTTAAACATTGAAAGGCTTTTGGAAATGAAATTTGAGGTTAAGATATAATTTTCTTTTTAACTGGAAGACATTGGGAAAGTTTCTTTGGTTGTGTATATGGATTTTCAATAAATTAATTATTGAGGTTGAGTATAGTTTGGATTTAATTATTAATTAGTTTTATTATTTGATCGTTGATGATGAGATGACTTTGTTGGATAATTGTTGAATTTAAACTTAATGAGAATATGTTAATGAATTGGAATTGTTGGTTAAGTTTGTGGACTTGACTAGAGAATTATGGAGATTAGTTTTGTGATGATGATGATGATTAGAACTTGTTGGTTAAATTGAGGAAAATGGTTTGAATTATGGATTGTGTTTTGGATTGATGGTGGTTGAGAATTTTGAACAGATTGGTTTACATTCTTGATTTGAGCATTAATTAAGTTATGGTTTTAGTCAAGAACAAAGGAGCATTTGATTGAGATTGGAATAAAGGATTGCACCTGAGTTAGGGTTGCTAGGAATGTATTGTGAATGGGCATTATTTTCCACAGTATATATATATGATGAAGTGAGAACGATTTATGAATTCATGAGCATGACATTTAGAATTTTGTGTGAATCTGTTTGATTATGGCTTTCCATACATACTTTCTAATTTGTAATTTGCATTTATTATTATCATTATTATTTTGGAAATGATTATTTGGATATTATACTAATGAAATGATAGGATTATATGAGTACTTTATATCACACATAGTGTGCATTAAGTTTATTATAATACCCCTTTTATGGATACTTATTTTTAAACTGGGCCAGGAAAATGTGCATTGGTCTGGATTTTGAAAACTATTTTTAAAAGAATACTAGATTATGATGGATGATTAAGGACTAAGGATATTTAGATTGATATGCATATAATTTGATTATGATTGATTATGATTTCATTATGATATATGGAATTGTTTCTTATCTCTAAGCTTAACCTTTCCAACATAAAGTAAAGACAAGACTGTTACATGGCTTCATATTAATCACATTGGGAGAAAAATATGACTATTCTAAGGCCTTGGGCTTGGTCATCGATTGGAGACAAATAGGTTTGATATTTAGATTTGGTTTGGTCAATAATGACCAGAGTTAAGGCTATGGATATGATAATGATTATGGTATTTTTTTTCTTACTTAGTGTTGAGTATCTTCCCCAAGTCGTTGAGATGATGTTTAGTTATTTACATGCCCTACATATTGTAATTTGTTTATTGTATGTGTAATGTCAAAGGTTTCTGATAGGATTGCCTTTGTGATTCTTTCCAAACATCTAAAGGGGTTCTGTCTAGGGAGAGTAGAAAATCAAGTAGAACACCTATAGTTTAGACATAACTTTGATACCTATGAATTAGAACACTTTTAATACTGTTCAATGACAACAACAACCGCATTGGCCATTACAGCTTGAAATATATATGTACTTCCAAATGTCATAAGCAATGGGTCGTAGATTCAATCCTCATGAAGAAGAAAAAGATAAGTAATATGGAATTATATACATTAGAGTTAGTGCACCATAGTAGTTCTAGGAGTACAAGTATTTGATACAAGTGAGAAGAATATACATGTTTAAGTACAATTCCATCAGAGTAGCAATATATATATATATCAATAGCGAAAGATGGATGTGATGGCATTGCCTGGAAGTATCATGTGATACCTATAAGTAGTAGTTTAGAGGAACAATTGAAAACGTATAAATCGTGAGACAAGTTTAGTGAGTGCATATTAGTATTTAGGAAAAAATATACATACACATATATATAAATATATATATATATATATATATATATATATATATTCAAAAATTCATTTTTCTCAAAGCCTTACTTCCTTTCTTTTAAAGGTTTTCCTGTTTGGAAAATACTTTCACAAAATCGTTCGAGTATGTCTCTAAAAATAAAATATCAGACATTTCAAAACTCATTGAAAACCATGGAACTCCATAGAAAGTTTCGAATGTCATAGTATATAACCAAAATTCATGAACACATTTAAAACAAATATAACATCATCAAAATCTATAGATAATCCAATCCATAATCATATCAATCCCATGTATCAACACATAATCCATTAATCCCATATACATACTTATAATCCATCAATTCCATGTACATACATATAATCTATCAATCCCATGTATATACATATGATCCATCAATCTCATATATAACATATAATCAATCCATTTCATAAAATCCATATACCATACTCTACATTTAGTGCGGTCAAGTGATCCTTGGCATCCTACGGCCTTATAGGATAGAAGGGGAGGGGGAAACATCAGACGATCCTTTGGCATTCTAGAGGAATTGCGGCAAGATCCTAACATCACTTGCTACAATCGAGGATGGAATATATGTATCAAGCTATAATCAATATCCAATATATTCACCAGTACTGTATGGTACACAATCCAGCCAAATCAAATATTACTATTCAACCATTATGCATCACATTTTATAAAATCATATATATGAATATAAGTTCATGTTTCCAAAATGATAAATGTGATGACATAAAACACGTTCATAACCTAAAACATTTTCAAAAATAAATATTCACTCACAAAGATAGCTCAAGCTTGATTTGCAACCATCGGATCACCTTTGGTATCACTCCTGATGCCTAAAATAATATCAAAATATTCAGTCAAACCAAGGAAAGACACATTACTAATTGTGTACGTGCTCAAGACCCTAATATTGCTCTCATAACCTGTTAATTCTAAAGTCATATACTAATTCCTCCAAAATCTTACACCAACTAATTTTTCTCATTTACTCAAATTGGGCATTTTCCATATCTCCACAATTCCTTGAAATTGAGTTAAGAGTTTTCTTCCATACATAACTAAAAACTTAAATTAATTGACAATCACTATCAAAAACACTCACCCCATAGTTAACTAATTGCTCCAAAATCAAAACACTATAACCCATAATTGGATCTTCCTCAAAATCAACTCTCGAATTTTGTCATAGGCATCGCAAAAACAAGAAAGTGTAGCACAATTATTTGCTGAAGCTAAATACATTGCAGCTGCTATAATAGAAAATCAAGTATTTTGGCTAAAAAGAATATTTTAAGACATGGGAGAACCTTAAAATCAAGCTACAAAGATCTTTATGATAGCAAATCAACAATTGCTATGGTATAGAATTCTATATTTCATAAAAGGCCAAGGCACACCAAGATCAAATATCATTTCCTATGTGATGCAGTATAATATAAATAGATTGAATTAATGTACTTTATCTTTACTAAAGCATTACCCACAACACAATTTGAATTACTTTGGAAAGGGATTTGAATTTAAGAAATGCGCATCAAGGAAGAGTCTTGAAAAATGATACAATTTATACTTGAAGGCCAAGTAAACTTTTGTAACCAAACAAAGACTTGGTGACCAAGCCACCAACTTGATGACCAAGTAAACAAACTTGGGAAGCACGTTTTAAGTCTCTGTAAATAGCTACTCTCCAATTTAAATTGGAATCAAGTCAAGAACTTGTAGCAAAAGCGAAAACAACTAGAGTTCTACTAATCAATCTAAAAAAAACAAAAAATAATAATAGAGAGAATTGTAGTTGGTGGTGAGAGTTAAAAAAACAAAAAATACTCCTACCATCTTTCCACTTGTAATTGAAAAAAAAGATTAATCAATAAAAGTTCATTTTCTTTACAAACACCAATCCTCTTGTGTTCTTCCTTACACATTTTATTTTGGAAATAAATCTATATTTCCAAAATATTTTTTTCTCTATCAATCACTAACATCAAACAACTTTAAATCACAATAAAACTATTAAATAAGTTACAAGTCAAAAAGGCACAAAAATGGACATAGCAAACAATAATAAATAAGCTGTCCAAATCCACTAACATAAACTTATGTTGCATTTCTAAAACATAAATGCTTAACATAAAGCATAAAATCCTACTTTTGTGGCAATTGTCTAACTTTTTATCATGTTTAGTTTGATTCCCAAACATATTATAATATTTTAATATAGTAAAGCTTATGCATCCATTTCAACAGACAAGGAAAACAAAATAAAGTACTCATTCACCCATCACTTGCAATCGAAAGGAAAGAAAAAAAAAAAAAAAAAACTATACAAAACTAAAAGCCCATTTACCAAGTTCTTTCAACTAATAATTAAAGCAGAACCATGCATCCATCCCTTCTTAGTTCAACAAACAACAAAATAAAACCCTATATCTGTGAATATATAACTTTACTTAAATACCCAAATTGCTAAAGTCAGGAAAATAAAACAAGAAATTAAAGAACAAGCCAAAAAACCCAAACTCAACTAATAGTTAAAATAAAACCATGCATCATTTTTAAGTTCAACTAACAAAAAAATAAAAACTCACACTTAATTTATACTCAACATACACACATACCAATACCAAAAAAAGAAAAAAAAAAAAACTAAATGGAAAAATACAAACAAATCCATGGTCAACCAAAAAAGTCCAACAAAACCATGCATGAGTTAAAAAAGAAAAAGAAAAAAAAGGAAAGAAAAAAAAAACCCAAATGTAAACAAAAATAAATGCGAAAACACCCATTTACGATTTTATGATAAACTGGGAGTTCTTTGTTGTCTCTAAAATATGCCATTTTGTCCACCAATAGTTATGCTTAGATTCTTTAATTCAATTTCTATTATGATTTTCTTTTAGTTTTGGTTGGGATTTTTCAATAGTTCCACCAATGGTTTTAGTTTCAGTAAGTTTCAGCTTGCCCAGTTTAGGATTTGGATATTTTTGAAACCCTAATCTACAATTCTAACATAAGTAAACCCCACTTGCCTTGATATTCCATTTTGGCCCCTGTGTTGGCGCCAAGTGATATGTTATAGTGCCAAGTGACATGTTTTTCTTGAAATACCCCCCTTCTAATGAAGCATATGCCATTCACATGGCATTTAACACTACAAAATGGACAGAATCACATTTAGGGGTCATGGGTGCAAAAACATATAAATTTGGGGTGCATAGGTAGTGAATATGAAGTTCGGGTGTTATTTGCAAACAGTTTAAAAGTTCAAGGGCACCACTACAAAAAATCATATATTTTATTTGTTAAACAAATGACCAAATATATATTAATGAACAAAATGTAGAAAAACAATCCTATAATTATTACTAAAATAGAAAATTTATCAATAATTGATAAGACTGCTCCTCAAGTCCTTTCTAAACATTTGAAGTGGTCTTGCCCGGGAAAAGCTCTACTTGAAATCTACTATAACCCGGATAGGATCTTCCTTGTAGAAATTGGATACTAACCTTAAAAAAATACGAGGGAAAGAAAACACTTATTATAATGTTCCATAGCAACAACAACAACTTCATAGTTCCAAAATCAAGCGGAGACATAATTAGGTTCTACAAATATGGGTCTATCCACTAAAGTAGTATAAATGAATAAATACAAAATATCGAAAGTACTCAATATAATTTATATATCAAAATCAACGAAAAAAATAATGCATCATATCATTAGTGTCAATGGGAATCAGCAATATATCAGTAGTGGAATAATATATGAACAACGAAGATACTTGAACATGTTGTATGAAACCTATTAGCTAACTCCTAGGGTACAATTTAAAAACATAAAACCATGAAACAAGCTTAGTAAATAAATAATATAAATATTTGAAAAATAAATACATTTAGTTGAAATCATTTCCCTTAAAATCTCACAATCACTTTTTCAAAAGTCTCCTATTTTGGAAAATGATTTTGCAAAACCCAATAATTTCCCAAAATCTAAGTAAATCACATATGTAATTTTCCAAAATCTAAGTAAATCACATATCTCATCCAGAAATATAATAATTTTGGTAAATACCATAACCTTTTAATAAAATATAATTTGGATTTCATATAAGTAACCATAAGTATGAAAAATGATTTTATCCAAAATTTGAACAATGATTTTATCGAAAATCTAAAATATTATAAATAAACATTATAGCCAAAATCCAAAATATTATAATTAAACAATATAACCAAAATCCATAAATTATAATTAAACATTATATCCGTAATCTAAAATATCCATTCCTTAATGTAAAATATCCAATTCTAGTGTGTTATAAATTATCGGGAAGGAGGAAGCTATCAATATGAACATTAGCATCTTAGAGGTGTGACAGATTGAGACCTCATCATCTAAAATAAAACTTGGATCTCGTATAAGTAACCATAAGTATAAATAAGTATTTTATCTAAAATCTAGAATATTATAAACAAACATTTTAACAAAAACACCCATTATATCTATACTCCAAAATATTCAATTCCTTGTGTACCATTCCAAAATATCATAATCTCTCATACGACTAAACCTAGTGTTCTAATGTGTTGTAGACTACTAAGGAAGGAGAAGCTGTCAATATGAGACCCTCAATATCATAAAGGCATCACAGATTGAGACCTTATCATCCAACCTCACAAAGCACATGATCTTAGTAGGGGACCTCATCATCCAACCTCACAAAGCACATGATCTTAGTAGGGGATGGGGATAAGCATACATAACCATATATTTATCATATCCTAATCCATGGTGCAGTAGTGCTACTCATAGTACACATATAGAATCCATAATACATATATGATATTCGAAAGATATAACTCCATTTCCAAAATCATAATATGAATATATCCATAATTATCAACATACTTAAAATGTAATAATGTCAAAATATTCGTTCTAAATATTTTAGAAATAATAAATTATTAAACCTTGATTGCAAAATTTAAAACCATATAAATTTATATTTCTAAAAACATAATATAATAATGTAAATCATTCATATCACCCTATATAATTTTTGAAAATAGAAACTCACTCACACAATTTAAAAGCATTGAATTCTAACGGGAAAAACATAGCATAAAACATATAATCCATAATATATACATCTCCCAAATTAGTTGGAAAATAAATATTTACTCATAGATTGTAGCTTAAACCCAATCCACTACAAGATCACCTTTGAGCTCGACCTCAATGGCTAACGTAATTAAAAAAATTACCCAATCAAGCACCATACAACGATAAAATAAATTGTGTGTGCATGTTAGGGCTTAATTTTGTCCTTAAAACCTCGAAATCTCAATTCTCAATGTCAAAAATTTAATTTTTCAAAATTTTTAAAATTTCTAACATTAGAAATTGAGGTTTAATTAATGAAGTTGAATCTTCCAATAAGTCATATTAAACTCCAATTACACTTTGACAAATCGAATTGGTCATAAGTCATCCGATTAGTGCAATTTTAGATGGTTATTACCTATTTACCCATTTTAACCAAATTTTGGAGAAGTACCCTAACAACATCAAGAACTTACAAATCATATATTCTTAAAAATCATATATTGTTGGAAAGCCCAAGAAATAAGGATTACAATGGTGTTCTCACCTTGTTGAAACTACATGCATGGTGATTGAAAAATCACCCAAAATTTATTGCGAACCTTGGATCCTTAAAACCAGAGAGGATCCAAACGAATGAACACCATTGGTTTGGTCGAAATTGGCCAAATCCATGATGGTTAGAATATAACCTTTAGCTTTGTTGCCAATGAAAGCGGTTACTGGCATGTCACCAATCCAAATGGCTTGAAATTTGTGTTGTTGGTTTATCTCAAGGTGGGTAAGGTAGTTGGCTGGCTTGTATAGTGTAGATTTGCTAAAAATGGCTAGATCTCAATGAGAAGCAAAGCTACCATCACATGTTTTAAATGCGTGCGATGGTGGATTGCTAGAAAATTTTAGGGTTTTGGTCATCGGGAGGGGGGGTCATTGTATGGGCAGGCACATGCAGGCTAAAGGTGGCTAGAAAATGGTCAAAATGGGTGAAGCCGAATATGTGGTGGTGGTGGGTTATGGATCTCTACGACATCTAAGGTTTTATGATTTTTGGGGGGCATTTTGGTAATTTTAGCCTTTTGGGAGAGTCTTTAGACATGAAAAATTCTAGGCACAAATTTCCAGACTTATATAAACCTTGGGACCAATTAGGCCAAAACACATAGGTTTGGACATTATAAAACTTATATCACATGTGATACTTTGTAGAACCGTAATTTTTGATTTGTAACTTAGAATCAAGTCTTGCTGCTAGTCTTCAAACTTGTTTCAATGAGTTATACATAGTGGTACTAGAGTCAAAATAAAAAATAAAAAATCAATCATATAAAAAGTCAACCCTGAGCCCCATGTGGTTAAATCAGTCAATCCTAGTCAAACTGAGTTAAAATTAAAAAATGTTGATATTTTTCCAATATAAGATGTTACAATTGTACATGAATGGTTTTGACAATTAATAAATATAGCAAATAGTTAGAACTAATTACAATAAATAGGAAAAGTATGCTATACGAATTTAGCATGATAGACAAAAAATAATATTAAGAATAAAAATATTCAAACACAAATAAAAAAAATTAAAAAATAAATTAGAAGTGTTTTACAATTAAATTCCATTTATCATTTAATTGTGTACTCATAAAATTCTTAGATTTAAAATCACTTTTGTTATTTGAAAAAGCTTATAAATTACATCTCTATGGGAAGGAAGAATAATTAGCTAAGAATGTTGAAAAATTGCTTTATATGCTTGGTTTTTCATGTTAAAGATTATGACTTAGATAACATAATTGGCAAAACACTTACAAAAGACTAAAAATATTAGAATAATTTTCCATATTAAAGAGTACAGAAACAAAGAAAAAATAAAAAAAAGCATAAGAGTGCAATGGAGAAAATGAACAACTAATTTTTTGTTATTTATTATTATCACAAGTTTTTTCTTTTATATATATGTATGTATGTATGTATTTTTTTTTTCTATATTCTTATTATAAATTAATTGTATTTTATTTACAAACTAAATGACTTTTGTTATTAAGCTGTGTATACAATCATAATTATGTTAAATTGTAAAACCACTTTTTGCTAGAGATTAAGATTGCCATAAATATCTTTATATTATTGTTTCAATTATCAATACAAAACACCTTTAAAATTTTTTTTCGAACATTGCATAGTTATTGACAAGCCTAAAGTTAAAATCCATTAATTCAAATCTAAATGATATATTTTTTTAAAAAAGTTAAAAAAAATCTAAATAAAAGTATTAAATTTATAATACATATTTACCAATTGATTATAAAATAATTTAATAGAAAAGTATACCACAGTTAAAATAAAAATAATAAATGATACCTTCTTGCAACATAATTCAGTGAGATTACAGATTGTAATCCAATTTAAAGAGTAAATTTTATTGTTATATTAATTTATTTTTTTATAATGATGATTATTATAGATATAATTTCTCTATGAAATTATTACATATTTTCTCTTTTTTTTTTCTTTAAAAAAAAGAGAGGACAAAATATATTTTAGCATCCTCTACTTTTACATTTTTTCATTTTGGGGTCAGAAAATTTTTTTTGACATCTAATATCCTATACTAATTAAACCATTAAATGCTAACATTTTCTATTAAAATTTGCTCATGTGATACTCACGTGCCAAATAAAACGATTTTTCTTATATTTTCATATAATTTCACAAAACTTTTTGAGAAAAAAATGGTTAAAAATTGTAAAAAAATCTCACCATTTAATATTGTAGGGTCAGGTAGACATCACCATACATGTACACAGTACAATCATTTTTTCTAGCTAATTTATGCTGGAAGTGTGTGTGAAATGTAAGGATTTTATTTAATTTCGTTTGAGAAGTTTAAGGATTAAGATTAAGCTTCCCCACCCCCCCTTTAGGATTTTTGAACTCGATTAATTTATGCAAGAACAACACTGGTGTTTGACATGGACAAGATTATGAGTTATGAAATTGGAAAAACTCTATATTTTCAACAAAAGAGTGCATGGTTGTGACAAAAAGTTGAGGTATGTATGAATAATAGTTTTACACAAAAATAAAGCTTAAAGACTACTCGTTATCTAAAGCTTTGCTTATAGAATGTTCTAAAACACCATGTATTTTCACATGTTTAGTTAATTAGTTTATTAATTATTTGTTTTCTTCGTACTGTTTTGCGAATGGAGGGTCTCCCTGATGATGATAGACATAGTTTTAGTCAAGCATGGTCCTAGGAATGTTGTTTGCTTATTAAATTGAATTTCAAAAGGTGATTGTGCCATTAGTAATAGTTTATATGTTTTTAAATTGAGTTAACTGTGATTTGTTGTTTGTTGTTATGAAAATTGAATGTTTTTTCACCTTTGCTTTTATTGGAAAATGAACTATATCATATATAATGTATATCTAGGAGATGTAAATTATTGGTTTTTTATTTGATGTGTTTGGGATTTCTATTTATATATGTTGTTTGGCCACATATAAATATTGTGTTAACAGCATGTGTTGTTAGCATAAATGTTAAAATGTTAAAATAATGGTACCGGTCCCATTATGTCTCATTAAGTTATACATGTTTTGGTAGCATGTGTTGTTAGCATAAATGTTAAAATGTTAAAACAGTTGTACTGGTCTGATTGGTAAAGCAGTTGGATGGAGACCTTAAATTATTATTATTATTATTATCATCATCTTCATCATCATCATCATCATTATTATTATTATTATTATTATTTTGTTGACTAATTGTGGCATTATTTGTTATTTGACTAAATGTAGCTTTGTATTGTATTTATATAGGATTAATGGGTTTCTTTTCAATCCATATGTGGTATGGTGGTCATTTTGATTTTAATTCATTTAGGAATTACATGGGTGGGAAAGTGAGAATTTTTGAAAATTGTGATTCCAATACAGCCAACATAATGGACTTGAAAGACATGGTTAAATAGATAGGATACAATAAATTTAAGCTATGGTATTGAAGGCCTCATATCATATTACAGTGGGGTGTGAGACCATTAGAAATTGATGAGGATGCATTGAAGTTGGCTGATTTGAGTAGTAAATATGGAGTGATTGATGTTTATGTCGAGCTTGAGGATAGAGATGAGAATGAACTAATAAATGAAGCAGTTACCATTGGATGAACCAGTTCTTTCACCATTAGATGATTTAGTTGATTTATTACTGGAATCTCCAACCGATGAACTAGTGGATGATGAAACTAGAAGTGAGTTTGTAATGTTGATACAAATGTTGATGTAAAAGAAGATGATGATACTTGATTACATGAAAGGGTTGAAGACCAAGAAGATAAGGACAAAGAAGATGATGACAATGCTTGGTTATATGAGAAAGTTGAGGTCGAAGGCATTGTTAATGTTGGAAATGCTACTGGGAGTTCTGTTAGGAATGCAAAATCAACTGATGTTTGGCAGAATGTTGATAATGCTAGGCAGAATGCTGGTAATGGTTTTGGTAGTTTTGTTGGGAGTGCAGAAGGTAATGCTAGTAGGAAAAATGTTGGGAATGGTGATGGTAGTTTTGCTAGAAGTACAGAAGGTAATGATACTAGAAAAAATGTTGGGAATGGTGTTGGTGGTTCTTTTGGGAATGCCAAAAATGGTCATGCAGTTGGGAA
Source organism: Ziziphus jujuba (assembly GCF_031755915.1). Taxonomy (NCBI): domain Eukaryota; kingdom Viridiplantae; phylum Streptophyta; class Magnoliopsida; order Rosales; family Rhamnaceae; genus Ziziphus; species Ziziphus jujuba. The sequence continues at coordinate 22,838,391 of NC_083379.1, forward strand.
TTGTAATGAAGGAAGTGTTGGTAGAGATGAAATTGTAAACAATCAAGCCCCTGCCTTTGTCTCTAAGAATGGTAATAGTATGGGAGAGGTTAATTGAGATTCTGATGAGTTTGTCAGTTTGGCAAGTTTTGATGAAGATATGGATACAGTGACAATCCCTATTTATAGTTTAGTGGATGACCAGTTGAAACTTTCAGTTGGAATGAAATTTTCTAGTCAAATAACTTTTAGGGAATACTTGGTGGACTATACTTTGAAAGGTTGTTACAATATTAGATTTACAAAAAGTGCCTCGTGGAGGGTTACAGCGGTATGTGAAAATGGTTACTCTTGGAATTGCGTACTTCAAATATGCAAAGAGAAGAGACTTTCCAAATCAAGACTTTATAAGAAGAGCATAAATGTATAGGCAACTCAACAAGGTTGGTTAAGAAGTATTTTAATAATTTTAGAGAAATTCCTAAGCTAAAACTTGCATATTTTCAATAAAAGGTTAAGTAGGACCTTATAGTTGGCATATTAAATTCATAAGCATATAGAGCAAGGGTAAAGAGTAATGCATAGGTAGTAGGTGATGTGGCATAACAATATAGTAGGTTGTGGGATTATTGTGCTGAGATTTTTATAATTAATCTTGGAAGCAATTGTAAACACAAGATAGATAGAGAAACAAGAAAATATATTTTTAAAAGTGTCTATATTTGTTTAGTAGCATGCAAAAATGGGTTCAAGACTGGATGTATTCCATTCATTGGATTGGAAAGGTGCCATTTAAAAAGTAAGTATGGAGTACAGCTTTTGTCTACTGTTGGAAAAGATTCAAATAAGCAAATGTATCCAATTGCTTATGCTGTGGTTGAGAATGAGAACAAGGAATCATAGATTTGGTTTCTTAAATATTTAATGGACAATATTAAGTATGCCGATGGAGATAAGAAGTTTACCTTCACGAGTGATCAACAAAATCTATGAGTTATTCCTTTTTTTATAAGCATATTGGTTATTAATGACTTGCAGCTGTTGTTTATTACTAGCATTTTAATGTTTTGTTTGACTCATAACATTTACTGTTACACATTTTTTTTTTGCAATTCAACATTTATTACCAATATTTATGTTACTCTTACAAAAAACCTAGGGGCTAGTTCTTGTAATTGAAGAGTTTATGCTAGTGTGGACGATCGGTTTTGTGTTAGATACCTCCATGCAAACTTCAATAAGCTATATAAAGGAAAAATAACTTAAAGTTTTCTTTGGGATGTAGCTAGGGCAAGTAAGGCACCCAATTTTATGATGAAAGTTACATTTTCAAAAAGGTAGACAAGAAGGCAGCTAAGTGGTTGCTAAGAATGGATCCGAAACATTGGGGTAGACATGCATTTAGAGATGACATTAAATGTGATTTACTAACGAATAATATCAATGAGTCTTTTAACTCTTGGCTTTGTAAGGGGAGAGATAAACCTATTATATACATGTTAGAATATATAAGACAGAAGTTAATGTTAAGGATGAAGAAGAATAGGGAGATTATGAGAAAATCTGATAACAAGATCCATCCATTACCTCTCAAAAAGCTAGGATAGATGAAAGTGGATAGTAGGAACTGCTAGCTATATTAGGTTGGTGGTTAATTGTTTGAGATATAAGATCATACAAATAAATTTATGCTAAATTTACAACAACACTCGTGTAGTTGTAGAAACTAAGAAATATGTGGTGTCCCATAGCATGCTGTTTCATACATTTTTTTTTCCATGAAACATGACCCAACTGATTAGATTGACCCTTCATACAATATAGTTGCCTACATGAGAGCTTATGAACCTATTATTTTTCCATTGAGTGGACCAAAGATGTGGACAAAGACTTTAATTAACCTTGTATACCCTCCCCCACATAAAAGGGCTATTGGAAGGCCAAAAAGAATGAGAAGGAGAGATCCATTTGAGAAGGATAATGCACGATGTATAAGAGGACCAACAGTCAGGTGCAAAAATTATTGGGAGTGGGGACACTATAAGAGGTCATATAAGCAAGCTATTGCTAAGAGACAAAAAACTTGGCACATTGGGAGAGAGTTTGAGCACGAGGCTACAATTGATATGGTAATATTCACATTAATTTGTACATGTATATACATGTGTAGTTGAATGAGTAATTGTTACATGTTTGTTACTTATGTTGGGAGGTGATGAAAATGATGGCACAGTAAGTGGGAATGAAAGGATTAGGGCAAGGTTAATCTAAAAAGAATAAGGTTTTGAAAGGTTTGGAAATTGATGTGGAGTTTAGATGTTCTCGGCTTACTTTGGTTAAGTTGCTGGAAAATTTTCTAGTTTTGGCCGGTTTGTGTTTCTCTTGGTTTCAAAATGGAAACTAAGGTATTTTCTCCAAAATTCAATACAATACATTCATTAGATGTAATAAATACTTATAGCATACAAAATAGGTATGAAATCACACCATGGATGGTTCTAAACACCAATACAAAAGAAGTCCTTCATGGAGAAGCAAAACACATGTGTAAAGTAACTTTGCCACATACTTCATGATATATTGACAAGTGTTGTTGCCTCATTAGGTACTTCATGTTGAAGTAGTTGTCATGCATGATGACACATGTCCTTCCATGCATTGGATGAGAGAGAGGCCGAATGGTTTGGCTCCTTGTCATCAAGTAGCTTCCATGTCACCATCTTAGTCACCAAGGTGCTTTCCATGTCATTAAGGTGCTTCATTTCCCTAAGCTTCCTAATTCTCTAATTTGGCTAATACATATTAAATAACACATTTTGATGTCTTTGTGCACCAACTTAACAAGCCTAGAATACAATACAAAATGATTTAATCAACTACCTAAACAAAATACAAAACAAACTAAGGAAGTTGCTTCTCGACCAAGGCATTAGGCTTGGTCTCGGGTTTGGTTTGTTTATGGCTAACAATTTGCCATGATTCTCTAACACTCCTCCTTGGCAATGTTAGGCATGATGTGTAGAAGAATCCTAAGCATTTGAAGTCTTTCTTTTGCCAATGGTTTTGTGAGAATGTTAGCCAGTTGGTCTTGTGTTGAACAATGCATCAAATTGATTTTTTTTGTTTCTTTCAGCCTCACGGATGCTATGGTACTTCACAGGAATATGCTTCTTATATGTTGTACTATATTTTTGGTGATGGCTATGGCTGAAGTATTGTCACAATAAATGGTGGTTGCATTTCTTTTCTTGCAACCCAAATCATTAAGCAATTTCCTTAGCTAAATTGCTTGATTTGATGTTGTTGTGGCTGAGATGTATTTGCTTCTGCTGTTGATTGTGCCGTGGTTCCTTGCTTGTGTGAAATCCATGAAAATGGACCTGAATAAAAAATAAACAAATATCTAGATGGTCCCTTCATGTCTTCCAAGCTACCTGCCAATCACTATTACAATAGCCAACTAATTCATACATGTTGCCATGCTTATATAAGATTCCAAAGTTGGCCCTGCCCTTGACATACCTTAGGACTCTTTTCGCAGCTTGGTAATGGTTTTGAGATGGTGCACTCATGAACCTTGATAGCATACTTACAGTATACATGATATCAGGTCTTGAAGCACACAAATAAAGCAAGCTTCCAATTAGGCTTCTATAAACCAAAGCATTCACTTTCTCACTTCCATCATCAAGTTCGAACTTGACATTTTGAATCATTGGTGTTTCAACAATCTTGGCATTTTCTAGTTGAAACTTATCAAGCAAATTCAAAGCATATTTTTCTTGAAATAGAATTATACCTTTACTTGTTTGCTTGATCTCCAAACCTAGAAAATAATTCATTATGCCAAGGTCGGACATCTCGAAGGTTTCTATCACTTTATCTTTGAATTTTTGAATGCCTTCGGTATTTGCAACCTGTTATTAGCAAATCATCAACATAAAGAGAAATTACCATTACATCTTCATGTGGGTTGGTTTTGATATAGAGTGTAGGCTCATTATCACTTCTTGAAAAACCTAATGAGTGAGGTAGTCATCAATTCTTACATACCAAGCTCTTGGACTTTGTTTGAGCCCGTACAAGGCTTTATGAAGCTTGTACACTTTCTCCTCCTCTCCTTCTATAAAGCCTTTAGGTTTCTCAACATATACTTCTTCTTCTAAAATACCATTTAGAAAAGCTGATTTCACATCCAAATGATATATTTTCCAAGAATTATTGGCTGCATATGCAAGTAAAAGCTGAATGGTTTCATGTCTTGCCACCGGTGCAAAAGTCTCCATGTAGTCTACACCATATTGTTGAACATAGCCTTTAACAACTAGCCTTGCTTTGTATTTGTTCAAAGTGCCATTAGAGTTTAGTTTTGTTCTAAAAACCCATTTGACACCTATTACATGTCCTTTCTTTGGTCTCGGCACCAAACTCCAAGTTTTGTTCTTTTTTCATGTGAAGCTCCTTCTCCATTGCAGCTTGCCATTCTTTGTATTGTGAAGCCTCATTATGTGTTTTAGGATCAGGTGTTGCCATCCTTGCACTTGCATAAAGTTCTACAATTGATTTTGTGCCTCTTTTCCCAACATATTCTTCATTGGCCGGGTCATCATCATCGATAACATCAAAATCACTTTGATCAGTGGAAGGATTTCTTGATTGAATATAAGTGTTTTCTTCCATGTTATGCTCCTTCCAACTCCAATATGAGTTCTAATCTACAGTAACATCTCTAGAGACAACAACTTGTATCTTAGATATATCAAAGATTCTATAGCCCTTTGAAATCGAGCTATAGCCTACAAATATACCAATACTTGCTTTCTTATCAAGCTTGGTTCTTTTGGAGTCATGGAGATGCATGTAACGAATACTTCCAAAGACTTTTAAGTGAGCAATTGAAGGTTTAAAATCATACCACAATTCATTTGGAGTTTTAGACTTAATTGCCTTACTTGGAACTTAGTTTAGGAGGTATGCATTTGTATTGGCAGCTTCGGTCCAAAATTTCTTTGGCAAGCACTTCTTAAACAGCAAGCATCTTGACATCTCCATGACGGTTCTATTATTTCTTTCACTCACTCCATTTTGTTGTGGTATGTATGGAGTTGTGAGTTAGTGTATGATGCCATTTGTCTTGCAAATATCTTGTAAAGCTTTGAAAATGTACTCTCGACCATTGTCAGTTTGAATCACCTTGATGGTTGTTTGTGCTTGGTTTTCTACAAGTGTTTTGAACTCGTCAAATATGGCTACTGGTCCTGATTTTTGTTTGAGGAAGTATATCCAGCACTTTCTAGAATAATCATCAATAAAAATGATAAAATACCTCATCCCTGCATGAGTTGCTTCATTCATTGGTCCACACGAATCCGAATGCACCATTTGTAACTTTTCCTTTGCTTTGCCGAGTGTTGTCAAAGGAAATGGTTGTCTTTTGATTTTTCCAAGTTGACATGTTTGGCAAACAACTTCATCTTCATGGATTTGTGGTAAATTCTCAATGATTTGTTGAGTATGCATTTGCTTCATGGTGTCTTCTTGAACTTTGGTATTCAAAGCCATTTGATTTTGTTGATTAAAATCAATTACAAGACTATTATCTTTCATATGGACAACTAATACAATTTTGTCATCCTTAGATATTTCTTAATTTGTATCTAAGAATTTCAAAATGTATCATTTCTTCATAAGTTGTGGCACACTAAGTAAATTTTCGAACAGATTTGGTAGATATAAAACATTGGTAATTTGAATTGTACCTTTTAGTGTTTTAATGACCAAATCTCCTTTTCCTTGTGCCTCCATTTGTCCATTTGCTGTCCTAATTTTTGTTGCAATTGTTGAGTTAAACTTGACAAACAAGTCACGGTTGTTGCACATATGATTTGTGCAGTCGCTGTCCAAAATCCATTTGTCTTTGGTTGTGGTTGCAAGATTGCAAGTTGCTGTAAAAGTATGCTCATGCTCTCCATTTAATTCTTCGGGTTCATGAGCTTGTCTTGCTTTATGCCTTTGGTTCCTTTTCTTGTAAACTCTTTCCATGTGATCGAATTGCTTGCAAATCTTGAATTGAGCATTCGGCCTCCACCAGCATATCTTAACCGTGTGTTATCGCTTCTTGCACATTATGCAAGGACCATAGGTCATCTTGTTCCCTCTTTGGTTGGTGATCTTCTTGCCTCTATTTTACCTTTTGAAAAGGCCTTGGTTGCTGGATTGTTTTGCCTTTGTTATTTGTTACAAGGGTTGCTTCACTTGAGCTTATTCACTTTGTAGCCGAAGATTCCTCCTTTGTTTCGTGGCTTGCAAGGCATTGATCAATTTGAAAGGATTAGGGCAAGGTTAATCTAAAAAGAACAAGGTTTTGAAAGGTTTGGAAATTGATTCGGAGTTTAGATGTTCTTGGCTTACTTTGGTTAAGCTGCTGGAAAATTTTCTAGTTTTGGTCGGTTTGTGTTTCTCTTGGTTTCAAAGTGGAAACTAAGATATTTTCTCCAAAATTCAATTTGCAAACCTTTCAAAACCTTGTTCTTTTTACATTAACCTTTTCCTAATCCTTTCAAATTGGTATCAGAGCTTTATTTCTATAAATCCTTGTTCAAAACCGATTGGAAAATACACAAAAACACAAACAGTTTTCAAATGGCATGCTCACACTTTTCAACACCTTCACCTCCTATATTTGATGGCCAAAACTATCTTGTTTGGGCAATTAAAATGAGAGCCTTCTTCAAGCTTATGACCTTCGAGAGCTTGTTGAAGTTGATTATGAAGTAGAACCATTGAGAGCAGGTGCTATAGTGAATCAAATCAAACTTCATAGTGAAGAAAATTCAAGACCTTTCAAAACTCTCACAGCAATACAAGCTGCTGTGACTGATGATATCTTCACTAGAATCATGACCTGTACAAATCCTAGACAAGCTTGGGAAAAGCTTCAAGAGGAGTTCCAAGGAAGTACAAGATCAAGATAAATGCAGCTGCTAAACCTTAGAAGAGAATTTGAAAATTTGAAGATGCTGGAACTTGAAACTGTGAAGGAATTCTCAAACAAACTTATGAAGATTGTTAAGCAAATCCGATTACTTGGTGAATCTTTGCTTGACAATCTTCATAAGTTTGTTTGAGAATTCCTTCACGGTTTCAAGTTCCAGCATCTTCAAATTTTCAATTCTCTTCTAAGGTTTAACAGCTACATTTATCTTGATCTTGTACTTCCTTGGGACTCCTCTTGAAGCTTTACCCAAGCTTGTTTAGCAGTTGTACAGGTCATGATTCTAGTGAAGATATCATCAGTCACAGCAGTTTGTATTGCTGTGAGAGTTTTGAAAGGTCTTGCATTTTCTTCACTATGAAGTTTGATTTGATTCATTGTAGCACCTGTTGTCAATGGTTCTACTTCATAATCAACTTCAACAAGCTCCCAAAGGTCATAAGCTTGAATATAGGCTCTCATTTTAATTGCCTAAATAGGATAGTTTTGGCCATTAAAGATAGGAGGTGAAGGTGCTGAAAAGTGTGAGGATGCCATTTGAAAACGGTTTGTGTTTTTATGTATTTTCCAATCGGTTTTGAACAAGGATTTATAGAAACAAAGCTTTGATACCAATTTGAAAGGATTAGGACAAGGTTAATCTAAAAATAACAAGGTTTTGAAAGGTTTGGAAATTGATTTGGAGTTTAGATGTTCTTGGCTTGCTTTGGTTAAGCTGCTGGAAAATTTTCCAGTTTTGGCCGGTTTGTGTTTCTCTTGGTTTTAAAGTGGAAACTAAGGTATTTTCCCCAAAATTCAATACAATACATTCATTATATGTAATACATACTTATGGCATACAAAGTAGGTGTAAAAGCACACCATGGCTGGTTCTAAACACCAATACAAAACAAGTCCTTCATGGAGAAGCAAAACACATGTGTAAAGTAACTTTGCCACATTCTTCATGGTTTGTTGACAAGTGTTGTTGTCTCATTAGACACTTCATATTGAAGTAGTCCTCATGCATGATGACACATGTCCTTCCATGCATTGGATGAGAGAGAGGCCGAATGGTTTGGCTCCATGTCACTATTTTAGTCACAAAGGTGCTTTCCATGTCATCAAGGTGCTTCATTTCCCTAAGCTTCCTAATACTCTAATTTGGCTAATACATATTAAATAACATATTTTGGTGTCTTTGTGCACCAACTTAACAAGCCTAGAATACAACACAAAATGATTTAATCAACTATCTAAACAAAATACAAAACAAACTAAGGAAGTTGCTTTTCGGCCAAGGCATTAGGCTTGATATTGGGTTTGGCTTGTTTATGGCTAAAAATTTTCCATGATTCTTTAATAGGGAACTTAACAAGGATGGCACTTGCATCTATAGTTCCTTCTACAGTTGTAAGTTTGCTCTCTAATTTTCTGCCTCTACTTTTAGTTATTAGTTTTGTCTTCAATGTGAATAATGCAGCCTTTTTTATCAATACAATAGGTTTTAAATATTAAATATTGGTGTTTATCAATTTAAAAACTTTTGCTTATATAGCGTGTCGACCATGTTGCATATTTATTTATTAGTTACCTAATATTGCTAAATTTTATAATTTAGTTATACCTGCAAGTGCATAGTGTGAAGAGTTTGGACATGGTTGTTATATTTAAGCTGTCCCATGCTTGTTATATTTAAGCTATCATGGTACCAATGCCTGCAAGTGCTTTAAAATTGCAGTTTTCTGAGTTTTACTGTGTAGAGTAGCATTATGTTTCCCGTTTTATGTGTGTATATCAATGATTTTAAGTTTCAACATTCATTCTTATTATGTGTAATTGGAATGGAAGCATTCTACTTGTTATTAATACTTCCAATTAATTTAATCACTTGGCTTTTTAAGCTTTGCTTGGGTCGGCTGCTATAGATGTGTAAAATGTTCAAGTCTTTTATTAGCTTTATGCTTGTAGTGTGATTGATATTATGTAGCTTTTGTTTATGGCCTTGATGTAAACTGTTGTTTCTAAATAATCACACATACTATTGAATTTTGTTTAAGCATATTATACAGATAACCATAAAAAATACAGAGATAGATAGAAGGACCTCAGCTGAAATACAAGGAAGAGGAAAAGGCAGAGGGAAATTGAGAGTAAAAAGAAGTGGATGTAGAGGCATTTCAAATGATGACGAACAAACTCAACCAACAAAGCCAGAGGCAAAAGGCAGTACTCAACCACCATCTTCTAGAAAGACTTTTAAAGGCAGATGCAAAGGAAAAGAGAAATCAATATTGCAGCCAAATTAAAAATGGGGTTAAGATATTAGGGTGGTGTTAAATGCTATTGATGTGTTGGGCATTATAGTATGTTTTTGTTGCAACATGTAGCATCTATGTGGACATATTAAACAATTGTTAAATGGTATGCAGGTGTTATGGGGATTGTTAGGTCATGACAACCAAGTATTTTTAGTGAAGTAGCTTTATTTTATACTCTGTTATTATATTAGATAGGGATAAATACTATTTTGTGCTTAATAATATATTCACATATATAATTTCCCAATTATATTCAAATTAATGTTAGTTTGAAACTTCCCCATAACTTATGATTAAACAAGGATTATTCTTATTTTGTCCTCAAAAGTCTATTGATCAATGAATATAAAACTATTTGAAAAATGTCTTATTTTGTTTGCAGAAAGTATTGATCTAGTTTTAATTATGCTCAATGATCAATATAAACAATTTGGCCCTTATTAGTTAGGAGCAAAACAATATAAAAACCAATAAGTTACTAAACATGATGCTCTTTAATTAGACTATATGTCTATTACATAGGAACATAGACAATTTGATCCAAAAATTAAGATCAAAACGACATAACAACCATAAGTTAGTAAACAAAATCATTTGTAATTATACAATATTTCCGTTACAAAGGAAATCAATCCTCCATTGTACATTACATAAAACACCTTCTATTGAACATCCATTATCTAATGCCGAATTGGATACATCATTGCAACTAAAAGACATTGAACATTCACCCACACACTATACCAGCCATTACTCATTCAAATACAAATAACCTTTGTCTGTGTTATGTCTACAACTACAGCCACTCTAGAGAAACAACATAAAAATGATCATAATTCCTATTAATACAATGTATAACTTTCTAATTTTGATTACATAGTTGTTAACTTTGCCTTCAAGTTACGAACATATTTTTTTCCATATGCTTATTCCAAGACATCCCATTTTCCAACTTTGCCCCATAATCTTCTATTGTTAGTTTGTCATACAACTTTTATTGCTTATATGCTAGAATTTCATCCTTCAATTTTTGAATTTTCCTTCTTAAATGATCAAGCATATCTTTTGCATTATCTGATATAGATGCACCAATCCTTTTAAAAAAATTATATCCTCCAGTATCCTACAAACATTAACAATAACTGGGTAACAATTATCATCAACTATGACGTTAGTACTTATATATCTACATATATATATATATATATATATGTAGATATTGCAGCCAATAATGAATTATCAATTTGGGAATTTAAAATGGAATTTAGTAAGTTCTACAATGCACTCTAAGCTTCCAGGATGGTGTACTAATTCAATATTTAAGAATGAAAATTCCAATGTATCCAATTAAAATAAAGAATCAATTAACTTAAAACTTATTATTTTACTTCCTTTCTCTACCTTTTACATTTTCCCCAACCATTGAATATTTATAAGTTCATCAATTAAATGTTCTGATTCTGCTGTAGTCAAGAAGATATTATTAATGGATTTGAAATATCATGTGAGATTGGTTGAGAGTTGTAAATTCGAGTGGGATTGGTGAAAATTTTGTACCGATAACAACCATGAAATAGAAACTATTTTCTAAGTTAGATTCATCATATACAGCCCGAAATCATATTTCAAATCGATAAAACCTCCTCCCAAGATTAATGTTGGTCATTGACGCTTTCACTGCAATAAGTCGTGGTCTTTTACAGTTTCATAACAAATCTGTTGAATAAATCGAGCCGTTAGAAGACATCTCACCTCCTTCTTATTCTTCATTTCTTCCTTCTTCTTCCATTGTTTTGATAAAATTGTGAGTATTAAACGGTGAGTTTTGTATTTTACATTTTTAACTAATTTTCCGCAACTTTTTTTTTGAAATTACATGAAAATATAAAAAAAAAAAATCATTTTATTTGGCACGTGAGTACCACGTGAATAAATTGAAAAAAAAAAGAAGTTAGCATTTAACGTTTGGTTAATAGAGGGTATCAAATGTTAAAAAATTTTTTACAGACCCCAAAATGAAAAATGTGAAAGTAGAAGGTACTAAACTACATTTTGCCCAAAAAATATCATCTATGATTGTTATATTTTATCTATATGTTTTTTCTTAATTAATTATTCTTTGTTGTATACGTATGTAATTGGATTTATTAAAATCAAATAATTACTAAATAACAAACCCAATAAATATAAAAATTCAATAATAGAAGAACTACCAAAATATTGGCTAAATTTATTTACTAAATGAAGCACCAATGACGTGTTAATATTTAATAAATTTATATATATATATATATATATATATGAATAGAAATTCATTACCTATATTTTTATTATATAAGAGAAAGGCTGCATTGATAAGGTCCTTACCGTGTATAACTTAAAAAAGAGTATTTTTAGGCTATAAATTAAATAAATGGTTGACATTTTTAAAAAATTATTATTTTTTAAAATATCAAAAAACAATGAAAATCATTGCCTATTCATAAATAAATAAATAAATAAAATAAAAATTATAAAAAAAATCCATGGCCAATGCAACTTAAGTTTTCTCTAAAAAATTTTCACTTCTCACATTGCATTTTTTCCCTTCCAATTTGAAATTGGGTTATCTACGATTAGAGTTTGGGTTGTATCAATTTCAAGTTGAATCTTCTCGTAGTTCAACCTAGTTATCTTCTATTGGAAAAATAACATAGGGGCCGAAATATTTGGTAACATAAACATCATTCATAAATAAATAACAAATAAATAAATATAATTAAATAAAGCATAGCTTGTAAATAATGGATTGATGCACATATAACGCGCTGTTCTTAGTGAAAATACGCCTCCTTTTGCACTAGCAATATTAATGCATTCCTCTCTATAAATACAATGTCCTCTAGGAGTTCAAAAGTGCAACAATAAAAATAATAAATTGATATTTTACAACATTAAAACTATTCGTACTATTGAGTAGGACTTATCTTCTAAGTTTAAAACCCATTCCTTCCATATAAAATATATTTAGAAAAGAAGCAACAAAAAATATGCAACTAAAATAAAATCGTTAATTGAAACCAACATTAGTATTTAGATTTATATGCTAGTCTACATGCTTCAAAAGTGCAATCTTACAAAGCAACTATTACCCAATTATACAAAAATGGTTTGACTATAACTACAACTCTTAGTCAAAATCCATCTAACGCATAAAGAAAAAATAAACAATATAATTTTAAATAAATTCTAACAATCCCTCATTTTACTTAAAATTATAAAAATATAAATTCATAATATAAATTTTCAAATAATATACTTTGAACATCTTTTACTATGTAATGGGTGGTGGTATCTTTTGGGTTCGAACCAACACTTAGTATTAATAAGTTTCCATCTGAAGAATCATAGTAACGAAGTCTTGAACTAGGATTTTTAAACCAGATTTTCACTTACATTACACACAGTACAGGTAAATATTTGAGTTCTAATATGATATGCACTTTAACGATCATGTGCACATAAATCTATCATGAGTATTTCTAAGGACCAATCCAATCTTTCATGGTAGCTATCACACTATGATACTCACGTAGATGAAACCTTCAAGGATAGCATGTGATTAACTCCCTAGATATAAATATGCTTGGTTTCATTCATAGTTAAAAACTCTTCCTATAGCATCACAAATTTTAAGCCTTATCATTGTAGGAACAAAACCAGGAAAATAGTGCTTCGTAGTTAAACTCTAGTTTCGTTCTTACCCATTGAACCTCTTTTATGGGATTTCCAATCGCAAAGGTTAGATGTCCACTATGGAGACTATAATTATAGGCTTCGATCTATCCTTCTTGATAATTTAAAAATATATATATCAATATGCCAATTGCATGACTCCATAAAGAATTCCAAATAAGTATAAGAGAAATCCACCAATAGTTATTTGATAGCGACTTGAGCTTCCAAATTAATAATATAATCTCTGAGCTTAAAAAAGTTATCAAGATATAAAGAAATCCCAAGAAATTCAATATTCTCGCTTGAGAAAGCTATCAATTAATCCAATGCTCTTCTTAATATAGATAATTCACATGCTCTTTTTGAGCAAGAATTAAATTGACTATGCTTTCTAATAGAGATATTTGCCAGCTTGAAAATACCAAAAAATATATTCATCATAGTAGTGAAAGAAGAATAACACGTGCCCATGATAATTTAATCTTTAATGAACATTAATGAAGATGATAGAACAACATCATTTAATAGTGATAGAACCAAACTCCAAAAAATTATATATATATATATATATATATATTAAAAACTTTTGGAGGAATTGTATAGACAATGTCAATATATATATATATATCATCTCCTACAAAACATGAATTTAAAATTAGTGCATCAACATAAAATCTAAATGCAACTTAGGTAATAATAATTACCCCCACATTTAAAAAAATGTCATTAAAGATATAATTATAGCTATAAAAAATAAACCATTGGACAATTTACTCATCACCAAAAAAATAAAAAAATAAAAAATATTAACAACATATAATAACAATAATACTAATAATAACAACAATAATAAAAAAATAATATAGGATTAAAGGATCCATAAAACAATCTTTATATACTCAAAATCCCATTAAAACTATATCCAGCAATATCAGATTATAATGTCAAAAAATAATTTCAAGCTAGCTATTTTAAGATAGTAGACATATAAATATAGATAAATACAAGTGTATACTATTGACATTAAAAGATTAAGGTCTCTAACTACAATAGAATACCATGTTACTACTATTAAAATCTATGCACAAGGACTATGCCAGCAACTACATAAGCTTTAACAATATAGTTCAAAACATTACAGTCTATACATATTAACAATATGGAGCTAATTCAAATGTTACTAATAAACATTTTGAACATGATATCAGCAAAATAACAAAAGGAAGCAAAACTCCATATCTTAAACATTGGCACCAGCTAGTAACAAAAGATATTTGACTTATGACATCACCCGTATCTTCATATTTTTCTTTTTACCAGATAGGAAGGAAAAGTCACCGGCTCATCAACCGTGAGAGCACTAAAAGACACTGTGATACAAATTTAAGATTAGGGGAAAACAATAATAATAAATAATAAATTATAACAAATATTTTATTATTGTTTTATACAGAGATAGTTTTTTCTTTAATAATAAATGCATAGCAACATGGATATACATTTAAATATAGGACATGCAAACATACATATATGATACTAATTAATATACCATTTATCCAAAACTAAATTGATTTTTTTTTTTCACTTACAATATGATATCAAAATAAATATTTTTTATCCTGAGATAAAGCAAATACATTTGCAGCATAGAAACTCATTCACCACATATTTGTATATATATACACATACATAGACAAGTGCCAAAAATTCAAGAATACAACCATCAAACGAAAAACTTGCCAAATAAGCTGTTTAATTTCTTAAAAAATAATAACAATAATAAGCAAAAACAAGCAATCCAATAACAGAGTAAGAAAATTAAAATAATATTTAAAAGATATCACAATTTTAAAAAAACTTAAAGAAACTAAATAAAATTATAACTTTTTAAAAATTATTGATTTGTCTCAACATATATAAAATTATGAATAGAATCCAAACTTGTACATATATAAAGGCACCGAATATGAACATACATAAATAACATATATTTCAAAAATTTATCTTTCCTAAGAATGTTGAAAATATAATATAGAGGAAGAAATATTTGCTAATGTACATTCATAAATAAATAACAAATAAATCAACATAATTAAATAAAACATAGCTTGTAAATAATGGATCAAAACACACATAATGCACTATGCTTAGAGAAGATATATCCTTTTTTGTACTGAATATAGTGTTGCTCTCTAAAGATATAACGATTCTTTAAGAGTTCTAAAGTGCAGCAAAGTGTATACTCAAATAGACTTTCTATGAAGTTTTTAGTATCATTGTAATGCTCAAAATATATACTACAAATAATATAAATAAATATTTAATATACACAAAATGATGATGACCACGATGATAATGATGATGATAAATTGAAAGAAAAAGTTTTGAGAATAAAAGCTTGTGTTGTGTTTTTCAAAATGTGAAGGAGCTCTTATTTATATAGCTGTAAAATATAGCCATTGTTTATTTGGCAAAATTTTATTAAAAAAAAAAGCTAAACAAAATTTGTAATTAAATTAACGTTATAAAATAAGTAAATAGGTGCTAACAACTTGATTGAAACTTTAGTTGATATCTAACATGTTAAAATTATATATACTATTAAGTAGAACTTGTCTTCCAAATTAAAACCCACTCATTCTGTATAAAATATATTTAAAAAAATTTGTAAAAATGTGCAACTAAAATAAAATCATTAATTGAAACCAAAATCAATATTTAGATTTATATATGAATCTACGTACTAAAAAATGCAATCTAAGAAAGCAATTGTTATCCAATTAATAATAAAATAGTTTCACTACAGTTACATTCTTAGTTCCATCTATATTAATAAAATATAAATAAAGATTAATTATACTAGACACTTTTGAAATTTTACTTAAATGCAACCAGAATATGTAATAATTCTAAATATCAATTCTCTGACCCACCCATTTTTCTCCATCAAACACCATTCTCTCTCTCTTTCTCTCTCTTTGTATAAACACTTTCCCATTGGTATATCCCAACAATGCTGGATCTCAACCTCACCGTCGCTTCCTTTGATTCCTTTTTTGATAAGATTCTCCATCTTTCCAATTCCCAAATGGAAAGCTCCGAAAGCTTCAACTCCTCGAACGTCACCGTCGCCGATGACTCCTACTCGAACGCCGCCTATGATGCTGCCTTCGCTTACTCTTTCGGTATTCTCAAGCTGAACGACGTCGTCGGAGAAGGTACGGTTGGCGCCAAAGCGCGGCAAGCTAGGGAAGAAGAAGACGATGCAGGTGAGGATGATAGCTGTAAATGGAAGACCATCTAGTGTTGGGTACCGTACAGTCTTTGGGAGGGTCTTTGTCGGGAGGGCAGTGGTTAGGCTTGTCGCGCTGTTGGGAAGCCAATTGCGATGGTCCGATGGACAAGAGGATCTTGCCCCATCAGTAGCAGAACGTGAAGAAGAGTCGGCGAGGACCCAAGTCAAGAAGCTCGCAGTATTGTGAGGTTACGTTTTTCTAATTTTTGTTTTTTTTTTAAAATTTTTTTATGGAAGGGCTGCCAAATGATTATTATGCCCCTAATCTGTCAACTTTAACGTCGGTAACGGCAGACTGATTTTGAAAAAAATCTGTGCAGTATAATTAACCCTATAAACAATATACTTTTAAATAAGTTCTAACATCTTCTTCAACGTCGTGGTGTGGCCGATTGGGCATTGTTTTACTCGCGATTGATCATTCGTTGGACCTAGTTTTGGGGCAAGAAATTGGATCCGAGTTTCATTTTCTCATTGAACTTTCCTCACCGGATTTTTGGTCTTGTTCTTGCCCTGATATTTCACCATTCATCTTCTCTAATCTACGATGTGGTTCAGCTTAAAGTTGGGGTGCTTTTCAAATTTAATTATGCTCCTAATTTAGCTTGTTTTGTGATCCATTTTGAAGCAGTGTCTTTGCTGATCGATAAAAAATAAAATTTAATTTTTATTTAGTTTTTGTTCTACGATTGCTCAGTCATTGTTGTTCCTCTATCGCTGGGTTGGGTGTCGTTGGGTTTCGCTCATCTTTTTGGTTTCCTTGTTAAATAGAAGTAATGATTTTTGATATTTTAAAAAATAAAAAGTACAAAAAGATCTCAGCCATTCATTTAATCTAATTTAAGGGTTGAAAATAAGTACATGCCCACTTACGGTGAAGTTATAAAATTTATAACATCTTCATTCAAATCATTAAAATCTAAATCAATTATATTTTAATATATGATTTGATAAATAAATAATATATATAACTCGGTATACATTATTTATAAAATACTAATATAATAGTACTTGATAAACATGTTAAAAAATATTTTAAATTTGTTAGAAATAAAATTATTCTATTTCCCATTTAAAATTGACATTACAAAATAAAATACAATAACGTTTGAAATGCTCTTAATCGTGGTTATACAAAATGAAAATAAAAAATAAAAAATTGAACCATGTGCAAGGCGGATAGTAAATAGTAAAAAGTAAAAAGTAGTACATATAAATAAGGGCGGTGTTGGTTGGTAGGCACAGCAAATCCGTAGTCGTTTGGGAAGGTGGCCTGTTGTTATCCCTGCAACCCTCAAATCTCAATGTGAGAGACGGAGAGTTTTTTAATTTTTTTTATTTGAAAAAAAAAAAAAAAATGGCAACAAACGATGTGGATGATGACGAAGGACCCCCGCCAGGTTATCAATCCATCCCTCCTCCACCCCCGGCGGCACCACAACCTCCTCCGCCGCAGCCTCAGCCTCAGCCGCAGCCGCAGCCTCAGCCGCTGCCACAGCCTCAGCCGCTGCCACAGCCTCAGCCGCAGCCGCTGCCGCCGCCACAGCTACAGCCACAGCCACAGCCGCTGCCACAGCTACAGCCACAGCCGCAGCCAACATTGCCAACCTTTACAGTAACACCACCGCCAGTTTCCGGTCAGTCTCCTTTTGTAATGCCAAATCGCCCGGCTTCTGAGTTACCAACTGTCCTTTCAACATCTTTTATTTGTCGCTTATTTCATATATTAATAATTTATTTTATTTGTTTTTGGATGTTTGCTTGGAGTTGGACAAACTTTGTGATTGTCGATTACAGGGTTGGTAGCTGGTAATGAATCTGGGTATTTCGATTGATGTCTTTTTTTTCAGAATATGCTCCCCTCTCCATTATTTTTTAGTGAATCATACCATTTCTTTTTCTTTTCTAATAGATTTTTAAGACTCTGATGGCGAAAAAGACTTCCCTTGTTCTTGAACTAAGAAAATTTAATGTTGGCGTGAAATAAAATAAAATATGCCTATGGAGTCATTAGATGAAAAAAAAAAAAAAAAAATCACTTTTTTCAAAATACAAAATTTGTTTGTACATATATATATGTATATATGTAAGTTAATATTTATATATTATTGGGGTTATGACCATGTTAGTTGAGTAAATTATTAATCATTTACACCATTAGACTGATAAGAGCTAGCTGTATAGCTATATTCATATTTTGCAGATTGCGAGGGTGTTCTTATTTCATGAGCTATGTAATTCTGATGCAGAAATAGCTCAAATGGTTTGTGGTGCTTGCCGCCGCCTGCTTAAGTATCCCCGTGGGGCTAGGAATGTTCAGTGTTCATGCTGTCAGACAGTCAATTTTGTGCTGGAAGGTTCATCTCTCTTTCTCCTCCATTTAGATTCTTAAAATTTTTCTCTACTTTCGGCTAAGATTCTGACTTGAGCTCTGTCAATTTTTTTTAAAAGCTGCTTGAGGTTTTAATTATACGTTGTTTTGCATTTATCGCTAAGTTTTATCCTGTAGCTTAATCGATTTTCCCCATAGGCATTGCAAAAAGCCAACCTTATATGTTTACTGTGTATCCACTAATTTTTATAAGTCATATTCAAATTTCTGTGCGTTATCTTCTGTAATTTTACAATTTACAGTCCACAAGTTCAGTGGAAGACCTCAGGCACCATTGGATTTTAAGGCCAGCCATGAAGTCCAATTGTTAAGCAGGTTAAACGAGGATACATTGATGATTCGTAAACTTTTCTTCCCAAAAGATTGACTTTCCCTCAAGCACACCTCATAAATTTAGTTATCTGAACCTATAGTATTAGTTTGTATCTTATAAAAACACGTGATTCTATGCAGAGTATATGGTAATTATTTTCAAAATGGCAGGACATTTTAATCCGTTTCTGATGCCTTTTCTTTTTCCAGCTTATGAGATTGGGCAAGTGAAGTGTGGTAGCTGTGCAGTATTGCTGATGTACCAATATGGAGCATCATCAGTTAGATGTTCTTCATGTTGTTTTGTGACTGAAATAGGAGTAAGTGAAACATTTACTGCAAAAATTAGACGTGTTTGTGATTTGAGTATCATTAGTCAGTTGATTGTTTTTATTATTATGATTAGGACTCATTCATGATCATCATGTGCTTGGTAGGTAGGAGATTTTGGTAAATGCTAACTTTGTTGATACACTATTTTGACAAATGTTCTTCTAAATCAGAACTGAGAAGGTGTTGGTTAAGTTTAGAAATCACCATTTCAAGAAATTACCGTATGGCTAGTAAATTTTGTCGACTGCCTGATAGTAAAATAATTTTCCTTTGTACAAATGAAATAAATAAAAATAAAAAATAGAAGGGAAAATTTTGGGAACTGGATGCTTTATTATCACATATTGAAAACATATGATGTCTTATAGATGTGCTGAGTGCTTTTTTAATTCTGTTCGTGTAGGCACACAACAGGCGCCCTCCATGGTCTGTACAACAGGGACAACCACCTCTTCATCCCATTTCTTTTCATTAGACTACATGTTTTAGGTACATGATCCATGGATATTAGTCCTGTAACATTAACCATTTTAGTTTTCTTTATAATCCTCAACTATGCAAATCAGAGTGACAAAAGAAGAGTATTCTTAACACCAATTTACAGAAATAACGTCTCTGGACGTGGCTGTGCATACTAATGTACATAAAAGTTTATGCTTACAACCTAGTTAATTTTATGTTCTTTCAAATATTTCTCATAATTAGGGATTGTTTATGATGTCTTATGTTGCCCTAAAGCCCTACATTTTGTAGGTTTTTAAGTTCATCTTTATGAAAGAAGATTTCAACAATTCAATATGTGCCATCCTGGGCATTTCTATTCATGATCAAAGAAAATATTGACCTATCATCATTTTCTAGCCAAGCAACTCAAGTTAGGTTGATAATGATTTGACGTCATCATTACGAAGATCTGGCTACCGTTTGCCAAAATTATAAAGCTTCAGCAAGGAACTCATGATTTAGTTTAATCTGGAGACCGTTCTGATACAAGAACTAGAATAAACCCAGATAACGTAATGAAAGACAGAGACGGCTGCATATGCAAATAATAAATCCTACATATGCAATAATAAACCTAGGATTAAACTGATGCAATACAAAGCCAAGGAACCATTAGTTGACTTTACTGAAACTGAAAATCTTAAGCAGTAACCAGGTAACTGGTTCACTACACCGTTGAAACGAAGGCAAAGAATCTTAAAACTATAAACTGTATTATATAATGGTTGGGTACGGAAGATGATAGTAGAGCCAACAATATATTTCGACAGAGATGAATTCTGGAATGCGTGTAATACAGAACTCATCAATGGAAACATAAACTTCCAGATAATGGAACGCAATTTGAGTCTGGTCTGCTTTTTGAATGAAAAGCGAAAAGAAACTGAAAGGAATACCTGATTTTAGTAAGGATGACAGTAGTTACAGTTAATGTTTTGCCCAGTTGCCTACTGGAACAAATCTTCAATCATCAGGCGGGAAGTCCTCATCCGAGGCATTATCTAGGAATGAACCTAGTGTTTTCCTCAGAATGCTGAAAGTCTTGTCTTCCTGAGCTCCGAATCAGAAATGTAATATAGAATTGTTTCAAGTGAGAAAAATAAAGAGAGCAAGCAACATCCTAATTCAGGGAACCTGATAATTATTCTACCTGTTGCTTCTTTTTCAAGGACTCCTCCATATAGGCAATTTTATCAGCACAAGCCCTCTCTTTTTCAGATATCATACTCCTCTCTCTCTTCCCTGAAATCAATCCATCAAAATAGTACTGTAATTATGTTTCTCCATATTAGAGCCTACTAGAAGATTCTAGTTACTTACTCATTTGTTCATATCGTATAAAGAGCCTTTCTTTTTCTTCTTCAAATTTGGAAATAGTATCTGCCAATCAAAATGAAAAATTACAACAAATCGGATTGAAATTAATCGTCAGAAGTAGCATTCCCTATCAGTATGATTTACACCAAAAACATATGATTGTGCAAAAGAGGAAAACAGATTTTCCCCTCACTTCACTGCATGACCTATAACCTTGGTTTTAAAATAACATGCCTAATTTTCCTTGGTGTTACAAAAAAATGAAAAGCAATTGAAGAGTAAGCATATTTATGACCATTACATAACAACAAGAATCAATTAAACGAACAAAAACTAAAAAGATCTGTTTTATAATGTAGAATTTTAAACGAAGCTCCAGAAATAGTTAAACCAAATAATTTATAATTAATGCACAATTAAAACTAAAATGCTTGAAAAAGGTATACATGAAAAATATATGACATAAATTATAAATGATCATCATACTAGTTATGATCTGAAAATAACATCCCGGAACTTGATTTGTCTTGAAGTTTAAATTAACATTATGCTAATATCATGATCCATCTCCAAAGTCCAAATCATTCACCCAAATTTAGATTTTCCAATTTTCCAGGACCTTTCCAATATTTTGGATGATACTTCCTACGAGAGTAGGCTGAAAATCGACCAAATTAATCCTAACTTTCTAAGATATCTTAGAGACATTTCCCGTTTACTTCTTGGTCATGGACAACGAGTTTTTATTGCTGTCATAGAGCACTTGTACTAGCAGATAGACGCTTATTCTCGTTCATAAATTCATAATGATGCTGATTTGTAAAAAAGAAGAAAGAAGAGCCTTGGTTTGACCGAGAAATTCGATGGGGTGATTAAGAAGGTGATGGCATGATAGATATGCATGTTGACTAGTCTACTTGCTTTTGTAGCGTGGTGTGATACAAGGAAAAAAGGCCGCTGTGGTCTAGTAGTGACTCTTGCGAGTATTGATGACATTGTTGGATATCCAGGATATGACCATAAGCAGTATCATAGATATGTCTATCGGAGGAGGAAATTTCCTCCATATTTTGGTTGTTGAGAATATTGGAAATCTAATAGAATGTGGGTGGAAAGTCGAGTGAATCTGATGAAAAAAAAGAAAAAAAAAAAAAAGGGGGTCAAAAATTTGAAATATCAACTAGATGTCGTCTAGTGAAACAGTTTTAATAAAAATATGGTCAAAAAATATTCAACGAATGTTCTAAAATTATCACCAAAAATCAACTTAAACAAAATTAACTTAATTATGATTAATAACTTGGAAACAAGCAACAAAAGCCCGATATAAACCTTCCTAGGAAAAAAATAAAGATAATTAAAGGTAAAAATCAATCTTCCTCAGGATTACGGTGGGCCATTTTACTAAAGTTTCTATTCTAGATCATAATGATGTAATTCAATTTAGTCTTACTAAAAACTACAAGTTGAAATCATCCATATTTCTGCTAGAGCTGGAACCTGTGAGGTAGAATACCTTTTAGAGCCTGCAGATGGGTGGCCTTGTCCTTGCAGAATTTCTGATAGAGTACTTGGAATTTGGCAGTCTCATCCTTCAAACATTTTTCACACTGCAGATCATTTGCAATAAACAAAGTTTGGGCTACATATAAATATGTGACTAAACCTAACAACTATTGGAAAACTCGAAATGGTTTTACTCATTTCTACAAACCTCTTTTGAGCTCTTCGAAAGTGCTTTAGCAAAAGTTTGCCTGACAAAAATGAAGCATCTAATTAGTATGCATTAATCATGAGCATGATCAAGGAAAATATAGAGATAACTGATAATTTACCTGTCCTTTTCGAACTTAGCCTTCACTTCATCGATCATAGATTTTATCTCACCAGTCACACTATAACCAGCACAGAGTTAATCATCATGAGAGTGAAAACATACAGTTTATACCCAAAAAAGGGAAACCAAATCATTATTTTCATATATTTCTGCAAGTGCTGAGTATGCCTATGGCTGTTTAACCCATTCAAGGCATTGAATTGAATTAGTGATGACACTATTAGTGTTATGCAAATCAAGAAGTGACTAACCGATTACTGGACAAAAAAACAATATTAAAATTCAAACCGATTGGAAAATTAGCGTAGCGTTTGTAGCAGTGTCTCAATCAATCAGCATTGCAGTCAAATCAGTAGCACACATGTTGAAGAAGAAGAACGCAAGGAATTTTTTTCACAACCAAACAAGAAATCATACTCGGAACTTCAATCAAGCACAATTAATGCAAGAAATTTAAACATTTCAGAGCCGTCTGGACAATTGAGAACAAAAGTGAGATTGAAACGGATCTCTAACTATGATAACGAGATCGAAGAACTTAACTGAATTTCTATTAAGCGAATCACTTTAGAAAAATACGCATAAAATTACAGATTCACAGCTTCTAACTTCACTAAGAATTATTTAATCAAAAAAAAAAAAAAAAAAGACGAAACAATCAGAATCACCTGGAAATAGTCTCTTCGTTCTTCTTTTGGCCGTCCTTGTTCGCTTTCTCTCTGATCATTTGCAATGCCGACATAATGCCTTTGATATCACTGCAAGATCCACAAATGAAAATGCCAGAGAAACATCATAAAAAAAAAGTCGGGAAAAAAAAAATTTCGTAGTTGAGAGAAGAACTCGGAGAGGTCGAGGTCGAATTCGAGATCATCGTCGTCGGCTCGCTTTCTCTTATCGGATTTGGTGAGCTCGGGATCCGGCCCGCTCTTCTTTGTGATGGCTTTGACGGACGACATTTTCGTGGTCTTCAGGAAGTCCGACACTCTGAGGGCTCTGGAACTGGAATTTGGGATTTCTTGGTCAGCTTTTTGAATGAATCGCTGAAATTTGGGGAAAATCTTAAGCAGTCTGGCTCTTGGTTCTGTCTTCGCGTGTTGGACAACGAGAGAAATGTCTGCCTTTTGGCGCGCTCTTAAGCGTGTTTTTGTTTTTATTTTTATTTATTTATTATTATTATTATTATTATTATTTTTAGTACAAAAGTCTTGTTACTTATAATATTTCATTATTCCAAAATTCTCATCCTTTAACATTGTGCAATTAATTCTTTTTGTTTCTTTGTGTTTGTTGTATATTATTTATTCATTTAATTGGTGGTATTTGTACATTTCGTGAAAAATGTATTCCATTAAAATCAAACCAAATGTATAATGACCTATAAATAATATTTTAATGTCTTTTTGGTACAATTCAATAGGAAATAGTTCATGATTCAAAATTGACGAAATCTTATTTCCCAAATAAAATAAAATAAAAAGTAATAATAATAATAATAACTCAAGCTCTTGCCCTATTAGATATATATATATATATATATTTGGTGTCAATAAAGTGCATTTGTTTTATCAAGCGAAAAAAAAAAAAAAAAACAGTGCATGTGATTTTTTTTTTTTGGTTGGTAATTAAGAAAGTGCATTTGTGTTGGTTAATAAAACACCAAATGATGACACATCGTCTAATTGTGAGGTCCAATCTAACTCTTAAAGTCCAATTCATTAGAATTATATATATATATTATCTAAGTTTACTTACTAACCAAGTTATTTTGTAAAAAATAAAACCTTATAAACTTATAAATAGATGTTAGGCTGTAAAATATTTGTATATCATGTTGTATAAAATACTTGCAAATGCACAAATCAAATAATAAAGTGGTTTTGAGTACATCGGAATTGTCGAACCCAAATGAATAATGAATTATTACTTCTAATTAAATTATAATATTAAATTGAACATTCCAGGTTAGATGAAAAGATGCAATTAAAGTAAACTATTAAACTGAGTAAATTAAAAGACAAGACAATAAAGAAAGCAAATTAAATTGAGATTTAATTAAATAATGATGAGACAACAACCATGAAAGTCAACACTAGTTAATCCAATTTATTAAATATCATGCTAAGTAATGCAATTGAATGATTGATAATTTAACCAAACTTAATCCTATTATCATCAAAAATTGATTTTTAAGTAATTGAATGTAGACATACGAGAAAATTAGTAGATTTCTCTTACTATTGACAAAACCCCTAAATAAATCCCTAAAGTCATGCGTTTCCATTAAGAACATGATTAAGTAATCTTGGCACACTTACTAGCATGGGGAGTGCAACATGTAAATCAACCATTAAATACAATACATCCTAGATTTCTCTACAATTAAATTGATTAAATCAATCACAAAAGAGGTCAATCATGAAGCATTAAGAACTAGTTGATTTATTAAATCATTTATAACACAAATATTCAATCCATAAAGATTAAATCATGATAGCAAAATAAATCCTCATAACTAGGACTACTGTCATAGCCGTAATTATGATTTAGTTAATAATTAAAAATAAATTCAACATCATTAAATCAAAATACATGTTTTACAATCGAATTAAGGAGTAAAAACAAGAAAAACCAATTACGTAGGTCACATGCTTGATGGATTTAGTGACCACCAATGCTTCTTTGCTTTCTCCTTAGTCCATGCGTGTTTCCCACACTTCCAAAAGTGAAGAAAGTCCAAGAAAAGTTGTTGCAATAATGAATGGAGAAAATCCCTATGAACGAAGCACCTTTTTCTTCCCTAAACTCTTGAAATCCCCTACTTAATTCTCCTCCTTATATCCTGTATATGTGCCGTATATGATATGGTGTATATGATGGTGTTTGCAGTGCAAAACATGTAGGCATCTTATAGAGTTTCATTTTTTATTACCCACATAAGGTTTACCTACTCTAATAGGTCATCTAGATTTCCTAAACCTCTTATAGTATGTCGGCATGAATAAAAATAAAATTAGATTAAATAGGTGACTTGTGATCGTAGGTTAATGGTCAAATTAAAAAAAAAAAAAAGTGAGGGGCATGACATGTAGAAATTAGGGACCAAAGAAATACTTGAAAATTTTGGAGAAGCTTGGTCCAAATTAGCTTGTCTTGGGTGATCTTGGCCTTCCAAGAAGGTTAATTGGGTCATTTTTTCCTATTTCCACATGTGCTTCAAAATTGATCTTCAAATCTCTACCTTTGGATTCTAATATTTAAATCTTAGCCTTTGATTATTATTAGAGAATCATGGCAATTGTTAGCCATGAACCATGCAAACCCGAGACCAAGCTGAAATGCCTTGGCCAAGAAGTCATAACCTAGGTTGCTTTGTAATTTTGCTTGTATTTTGTTCTAGCAATTTTGTGTAATCTAGGCTAGATAAGTTGGTGCACAAAGACACCAAAATGTGTTAGTTAATATGTATTAGCCAAATTAGAGTATTAGGAAGCTTAGAGAAATGAAGCACCTTGATGACATGGAAAGCACCTTGGTGACTAAGATGGTGACATGAAAGCTACTTGGTGACATGGAGCCAAACCATTCGGCCTCTCCCTCATCCAATGCATGGAAGGACATGTGTCATCATGTATGAGGACTATTTCAACATGAAGGACCTAATGAGGCAGCAACATTTGTCAACAAACCATGAAGCATGTGGCAAAGTTACTTTACACATGTGTTTTGCTTCACCATGAAGGACTTATTTTGTATTGGTGTTTAAAATCGGCCATGGTGTACTTTCACACCTATTTTGTATGCTATAAGTATGTATTACATCTCAATGAATAATATGTATTGAATTTTGAAGAAAATATCTTAGTTTCCACTTTGAAACCAAGAGAAACACAAACCGGCCAAAACTGGAAAATTTACCTGCAGCTTAACCAAAGCAAGCCGAGAACATCTAAACTCCAAATCAATTTCCAAACCTTTCAAGTCCTTGTTCTTTTTAGATTAACCTTGCCCTAATCCTTTCAATTATGATTTTTGAATCTTGGAGATGCTTGATAACTTGAGAAAAAAATATGTTACCATATGGATGACTTATAGCATTAGACTTGATCAATGGTCAGGATGAAATTAGAATCTCCAAGCTTTTTGGAACTTTCTTTTTATTAATTTCAAACGTTAAAAGATGATAGCTTTTCGCTCATACTTCAGAATTTGAAAATAATATAATATTTGCGAGATTATGAGGATTCATATAATGATACGAATGTAGATTGACTTGCTCCTAAACCCATATTATATTAGCCCGGATCGACAAATTAAGTTCAAGTTCTTATGGTCATCTCAATCCCTAATCAACATATGACTAGAAACCTTGGTATATCGAAAACACCACAATAGGTGATGGATATCCTATTGATAATTCAAATTAAAACACTTGAGTTCTATTAAATGTTTTAGATGTTCAAAGAGAACAAATAGAATTCTTTTCTTACAAATAAATTTCTGAATAATATCTAAGCTGCCTTTTTATTGAAAAATAAGCTTTTAAATAGGTTTGAAAATACAAAATAAAACCCTAAAAGAATAGTCAAAACCGACCATAGAGAATAGGAAAGCAAGCTTGGCCGATTGTCACCTTCCTTTCCTAAACTAAATTGTATAAATTAATTCCTTTATTTTGAATTAGGAATAAATTAATTTACAATCAAAATAATAAAATTCTAACTTTCCTAAGTTGATTTTTCAAGAAAATAAACAAATAAAAACCAAAATAAAAGATAGTTTCCTAAAATAAAAAGTCAAATTCAAATTAGGAAACTAGTTGACTACTTTGACCACTAAGCTATCTTTAACCAATTTCCAGCTTGTAAAGGCTCCAAATCAGCTCTCATATGCCATGTAGGATAACAAATAGGATTCAAAATAGGATTAATTATGAATCCCATATGTTGACCCTAATTGGAAAAAAGAGAAAATGCTTAATCACCAAAATACGATAAAGGCAGTGGCAAATATAGCAAATTCGGCCAACAATCTCTTTCATGCGTAAATGTCCTCTTTGGTTGCTTTTGCTTCTACCTTGACTTGATTCCATGACCTCTTAGTGATGATAATTGAGTTCAAGAAGTTTTGAACCCATTCCTTGCTGCTTAGAGTCCATAAATGTACTAAAACAGCTACCTGGGTGCATATCGGCCTCTACTACTTGGATGCTTAAAACAGGATTTGAATCTTCGAATATTGACAAGCCCTTTTGGAATTATAACTCCTGGTATGAAACCAACCAGGTTGTACATAAATCTCTTGGCTTGTGCCCTAGTGATTAGCCCAGTCTTCGATTGTATCGGATCAGCAATCCAGCTGGTTGTCAGTTGGACGGGTATAAGCGGATTCTCATCATTCCCCTCCTCTTAAAAAGGATTTGCCCTCGAATCAAAATCATCACCTACAGAAAATTGAGATAAGTCAACAATTTTAAATGTAGCATCAACATTCTACTCACCCGGTAAGTCAAGCTTGTAAGCGTTTTCATTAATCCGCTCCAAAACTTGAAAAGGTCCATCCCCATGCGGCATAAGCTTGGACTTTCTTTATTCGGGAAACCTCTCCTTTCTTAAATGCAACCAAACCCAATCTTCAGGTTCAAAGACAACCTTAATCCGACCTTGGTTAGCATTCCTTACATATTGCTCAGTCCTCCTCTCAATATTTGCCTCTGTCTTTTCATGAATCTGCTTCACAAAATCAGTTTTTTGCTTTCCATCTTGATTAGCACGTTCATTTAAAGGTAAATGTGTTAAATTTAATAGAGTCAAAGGATTAAAACCATAAACAATCTCAAATGGTGTATATTTAGTATCTGAATGCAAATATCTATTATAAGCAAATTCAACATGTGGCAAACATTCCTCCCATATTCTTAAATTTCTACTAATTATAGCCCTCAACAATGCAAACAAAGTCCTATTTACTAGTTCAGTTTATCCATCAGTTTGTGCATCATAAGTAGTTGAAAATAAGAGTTTAGTTCTTAAATTAGCCCACAAAGTTTTCTAAAAATAGCTTAAGAGCTTAGCATCCCTATCCGACACAATAGTTCTAGGCATACCATGCAACCGCATAATTTTCTTAAAGAATAAATTAGCAACATTAGATGCACCATTAGTTTTATTACATGCAATA
Organism: Ziziphus jujuba; assembly: GCF_031755915.1. Classification (NCBI taxonomy): domain Eukaryota; kingdom Viridiplantae; phylum Streptophyta; class Magnoliopsida; order Rosales; family Rhamnaceae; genus Ziziphus; species Ziziphus jujuba. The sequence continues at coordinate 22,867,551 of NC_083379.1, forward strand.
AAATGTGCCATCTTAAAAAATCTATTCACAACAACAAAATTTGAATCCTTACCTGTTCTAGACCTAGGTAAATCAAGAACAAAATCCATAGACAAATCCACCCAAGGAATTGAAGGAATTGGCGATGGAAGATACAAACAGTGCGGTTTCAACCTAAACTTGGATTTTCGGCATTTCAAGCATCGTTTACAAATTCTTTTCACATATTTCTTCATATTAGGCCAATAAAAATGTTCTTGCAGTAAGGATAAATTTTTATAATACAAAAAGGATCCATTAATCCACCACCATGACCTTCTCTCACTAACAATTCCCTTATGCTATAATTAGGTACACAAAGTTGATTTTTCCTAAATAAATATCCTTCAAAGATGTAAAATTTATTAAAACTATGTTTAGTACAATTTCTAAATATTTATCTAAAGTCACTTTCATGCTCATAAAGTTCTTTCAATTGTTCAAATCCAAGCAATCTAACATCTAAGGTAAAAAATAGTACATACCTTCGGGATAATGCATCGTCAACCATATTTGCCTTACCTTTCTTGTAGCGGATGACATCAGGAAAAGTCTTAATGAACTTAATCCACTTAGCATGTTGTCGGTTAAGCTTTCCTTGACCTTTGATGTACTTTAATGATTCATGATCCATATGAATCACAAACTCCATCGGCATTAAGCAATGCTGCCACGTCTTCAAAGCCTTTATCAACGCATACATCTCTTTATCATATGTTGGGTACTTTAATACCACTCCATTTAGCTTCTCACTAAAGTATGCTATGGGTCTTTCTTCTTGCATTAAAATAGCTCCAATACCTACACCCAAAGCATCACATTGAATTTCAAAAGGTTTAAAAAAATTAAGTAAAACTAGCAAAGGAGCATTAGTTAATTTTTCTTTCAACAAATTAAATTTTTTTCTTATGCTTCCCCCCATTTGAATCCAACATTCATCTTTACAACTTTGGTCAAAGGTGCTATGATGGTGCTAAAATCCTTGACAAATTTTCAGTAGAAACTAGCCAAACCATGAAAGCTCCTCACTTGGGTAATAACTATAGGTTTCGGCCATTCTTGTATAGCTTTCACCTTGGATTGATCAACTTTAATTCTTGCAACACTTACAACAAATCCTAGAAAAAACAATTCATCTTTACAAAAATCACACTTTTTGAGGTTAGCGAATAATCTTTCCTTTCTAAGTACTCCTAAAACTAACCTAAGATGTTCTACATGCTCATCTAAATGCTCACTATATACAAGAATATCATCAAAATAAACAACCACACATTTTCCTATAAATGGGCGCATAACATGGTTCATTAATCTCATGAAAGTGCTAGGTGCATTAGTTGATTACTAACCACTCATACAAACCATATTTAGTTTTAAATGCGGTTTTCCATTTATCTTCCTCTTTCATCCTAATTTGATGATATCCACTCCTAAGATCAATTTTAGTAAACATGCATACACCATGTAATTCATCAAGCATATCATCTAACCTCGAAATTGGATGTCTATATTTAATGGTTATATTATTAATAGCTTTACAATCCACATACATGGGCCATGAACCATCTTTCTTGGGAACTAATAAAACAGGAACAATACATGGATTCATGCTTTCAAGAATATAACCTTTGTCAAGTAGCTCACTTACTTGCCTTTGTAGCTTCTTTGTCTCCTCGAGATTACTTCTATATGCAGGCCTATTAAGAATTGCAGCTCCCAGCACAAAATCAATTTGATGTTTAATCCCTTAAAAATGTGGTAAACCATTATGAATTTCCTCCGAAAAGACATTATTAGATTCTTGCAAAAGAAAAGAGATAGAACTTGGCAATTTAAGCTCTTCAAGGTTAGCTTGATCATTTAGATAAACATCTTTACAAATCATGACCAGCAGGGGTTTATCATTCAAAATGCCTTTTTAATTTCCCAAAAACTAAGATAAAAATTCTTCTTTTTCTTCTCTTTCCTATCTTTTTCTTTCTCACTCATGGACACCACTCCTTTACCCCCACTTTTGGCTTTTTCATGCCTTTTCTCACTCTCGGGTTTATCATGATGTTTCCACTCAATTTGAGTTTTAGAGGACTTACCTTGGACAGCAAGTTCTAACCTACCTTCTTGGATGGATGGTGAAACCTCGGGTGCCATACTTGCTTTCTCCTTGAGCTGTTTGGCCTCCCTCCTTTGTTGCATTTGAAGTTGATCTCTAAACACTTCCCTTGGGGTTAAGGGTTCCAGCTTAACCTTTTTTTCCTTTAAATTTAAAAACAATGGAATCCTCTCTTCCATAGTGTATGGAATCCTTATCAAATTGCCATGACCTCCCTAATAAAATATGATCAGCATGCATGGGAACAACATCACACAATACAACATTCACATATTTATCAATGCTGAATTTTACTTTGGCTTGTTTGTTTACTTTCATCTCATCACTATCATTAAGCCATTGTAATCTATATAGTTCTGGATGTTAATGGAAGCTAATCCTAATTTATCAACTACCAAATTACTAATTACATTAGTACAAATTTCACTATAAAATATCATACTACATATATTACTTTGAATTTCCCATTGAATGTGGAAGATGTTCTCTCTTTAAATTTGATCCTCATCTTTGTACACACTTAGAACCCTTCTTACCGCCAAACTTAATTCAACCCTTGAAGCCTTGAGTGATTCGGATTCCTCATGTTACTCACCTCTAATTTCTTCATCAAATTCTGTTTCACCCTCACTTTCTTCACTTTTGGATTCCAAATCTCCATTACTTTTTAGCACCATGATCCTCCTATTCAGGCATTGACTAGCAATATGTCCTCATCCCTGACACTTAAAACACACAATGTCACAAGTTCTAGAAGGTTTATGATCAGTTTTACCTTCAATCTTACGTGCTTGGATAGATTCTGTTTTGACTTCCTGTTTTGGCCGATTTGAACTTTCTTTCCCATATTTTGGTTTTTGTCTTGAATCAAAGGTGGGATTGCTTCTCCAAGCACTTGGATTAGATCTTCCGCTGTTGGGAACTCCTATAAACCATGAGCTTGTACCCCTTCTCTTGAGTTGATTTTCAATCTTGATGGCCACATGAAGCATCTCCTCCAATTCTACATATTGTTGAATCTCCATTTGATTGGCTATCTCGCGATTCCTACCACCCAAAGACCTTGCCTTGGTCGCTTCACAATCCTCATTCATACTCAAACTTATCATGAGCATCTCCATCTCTTTATAGTAATCCTCCATGGACCTACTTGTTTGAGTTAATGATTGGAGCCATTGATGCAGGAACCTATGATAATGGGTTGGCACAAATCTCTTCCTCATGACTCCTTTCATTTATCACCAAGTAGTAATCAATTCATCACCAACTCTCCTTTTGGTACTTTACTCATTTGTCCACCATTGGAGTGCATAATGTTCGAATTCCAAAGCTACCAATTTAACTTTCTTAGCCTCCGAATAGTTATGACAATAAAAAATCATCTCCATTTGTTCCTCCCATTCTAGGTAAGCTTCTAAATCACTTTGTCCCATAAATGGTTGAATGTTGACCTTAGTGTTTCCAAGATCATCATCTTCTTCTCTTCCATGCTTCTCATGGGTTGGCCTTTCTTGGTAAGCAAAAGTATCATCGACCCCCTCTTTGAAATCATCTCCAAAATTTCCATCCTCGAATAATTTACCAGCAAACAAATTCAAATTCCAAACTTGAACTAAAACCGGCCTTTTGTAATTTTTTTTTTTTTTGGTTATCAGATTTTCTTTTGTTTCCCTCACTTTTTTTTTTTTTTAAAACACTCATAGAATATACACTCAACTCTAGTAGCAATAATCACACCAAAAATTGCAATTCCAAAGCCAAAAACTTCACCAAACCCGAGACCACACTCCAAACAAAATCAAATTACACAATTTTTAGAATTTATGCAATATGCTTTCAAATCTCTCCTTTTTTTTATTTAATATATGAATGCAACTAATTAAGATTAAAACAGCAAAGAAAAATCAACAATAAACCAAATCAACAAGAACAATAATGGAAAACAACCAACAATTTAGGAAGCAAAAATACGGTAAAACAATGAAACCTAATTTGACTAGGAAATTTTTTATTTTTTTTAATGTAGAATGTGTATGAACTATGAAAAATCTTAACCTAATGTTAAAATTATAGAATAACACAAAAATAAATAAAACAAATAAGATCGATCAAACCTCAACAAAATCTTGTCTCTGATACTAAATGATACGAACCAAGGCCGACTTGCTCCTAAACCCATATTATATTAGCCCGGATATAAAAATTAAATTCAAGTTCTTATGGTCACCTCAACCCCTAATAAACCTGTGACTAGAAACCTTGGTATATTAAAGACGTCACAATAGGTGATGGATATCCTATTGATAAGTCAAACTAAAACACCTGATTTCTATTAAGTGTTTTAGGTGTTCAAAGAGAACAAAGAGAATTCTTTTCTCACAAATAAATTTATAAATAATATCTAAGCTACCTTCTCATTGAAAAATAAGCCTTTAAATAGGTTTGAAAATACAAAATAAACCCTGAAAGAACAGTCAAAATTGGCCATAGAGAATAGGGAACCAAACTTAGCTGTTTGTCACCTTCCTTTCCTAAACTAAATTTTACTAATCAATTCATTTATTTTGAATTAGGAATTTATTAATTTACAATCAAAATAATAAAATTATAACTTTCCTAAGTTGATTTTTCCAGCAAATAAGCAAACAAAAATAAAAATAAAAGATAGTTTCCTAAAACAAAAAGTCAAATTCAAATTAGGAAACTAGTTGACCACTAAGCTATCTTTGCCCAATTTGTAGCTTGTAAAGGCTCCAAATCAGCTCCCATATGCTATGTAGGATGCTAAATAGGATCGGATTAATTATGAATCTCATATGTTGACCTTGATTGAAATAAAGAGAAAATGCTTAATCACCAAAATACAATATAGGCAGCTGCAAATACAGCAAATTCGGCCAACAATCTCTTCCATGCGCAAATGTCCTCTTTGGTTGCTTTTGCTTTTTCCTTGGCTTGATTCCATGACCTATTAGTGATATTAATTGAGTTCAAGAAGTGTTGAACCCATTCCTTGCTGCTCGGAGTTCGCAAATGCACCAACACAACTACCCGGGTCCATATCGGTCTCCACCACTTGGATGCTTAAAACAGGCTTTGAATCTTCGGATATTGACAAGTCCTTTTGAGAATTGATAACTCATATGAAACCAGCCAGGTTGTACTTAAATCTCTTGGCTTGTGCCCTAGTGATTGGCTCGGTCTTCAATTGTATCGGATCAGCACCCTAAAGGATTGTCCGTTATATGGGTACCGGCAGATTCTTATCATATGACACCTACTTCCACTATAAAATTCTCAATGGAATTGTTATAGAATTTTCATAAAATCTTGAAGGAATCTTTCTGGAATCATCCTAATGCTTGGTTTAATTAATCTTAAATCTTGGTTTCCATCATTTTCCAACTCAAGGAATTCAAATTTGGTGTTATTTTTACAAAATTCCTTATCTCTCATTCTCTTTCTCTCTCTCTCTCTCTCTCTCTCTCTCTCTCCTACATTTAGAAAATCGCACAATTAGTAGATTTTCATAAAAATTAAGCATAAATTAGTAAATAATAAAGAAATAAAGTGGCATAAAATCATGAATATTTTATGCCTAACATATCATGGAATTACATGGAATTTTTTGCACTCTAAAGAAGGAGTTTTTTTTTTTTTTTTTTTTTATATATAGAAGTTTTTGTTTTATGTATTGATTCCAAAGAAAAATGAAAACATCTTTTTCTTCTCAATTTTTTTGTTTTTTCTTTCTTTTTTTTTATACGTTTTTTGTGGTTAGAAAATCATAACAAGTGGTATTAAAGCTTCGAGTTGAAACTTGAAATTAGTGTACATTGCAAACAAACTCTAAATTGAGCTTTAAACATATTAGGTGATAAATCTTAATGAGATGAAAAGAATGAGCCCAACCGTACCACCATTTGTCACCACAAATGCCTTTATGCTGATGAAACTTTTTTGCAGGTTGACGTGCCATGATGCATTGCCACATGCCATCAACAGCCAATCGAGCTGAACCATGCGCCTAGCTAAGTCTCACCAGTCTATGCCACATTAGCAATGACACGCCAAAGACATGCATATGCCGTGTGTGACATATCATATGACACATCAATAGATATGCTGCATCATCCACCACATCAGCAATGGTCCATAATTTTCTTTTGAAAATTGAAAATATACCCTATAGCATTTAGTATTTGCAAGTTTGTCCCAGAACTTTTTATATTTGCAATTTGGCCAAAACTTTTAGAAGCTATTATTTTACCTTAAATTTTCTAAATTTGAAACTTTGATCCCAGTAGATTCAAATCCAACATTTTAGATTGTTCTGCACACATTGGTGAACTCCATTTTGTGAAATTCAACTTCGATTTTTTGATCAAGCCATTGTAAAACAAGATGTCAATAGATGAATAATTAATAAGAGCTATGTTCAAGCTTATTACCACTAATACGCATTTTAGAGACCTCAATGGAAGATCTTCTAAACGTGAGGATTTGTTTGAACCCTTGAATGCCAAAGGAAAGAAGCTTGATCCCATCAAAAAAGCAAAATGGAAAGAGCTGAATAGGAAAATAATCGGTTAGATTTAACAATGGATCAATCATAGTGTATTCTATCTTGTTGCATAGGATATAGACGTATATGCCATTTAGAAGAAGTTACAGGACATATACCAAACCAAGACCTCTTGGAAAAAAACCATGTTGATGAGTCAATTAGTGAATTTGAAGTTAAAGGCAATTAGTGAATTTTAAAGTTAAAGAGTGAAACTTTTGTAGCTGGGCATATTAATGAGTTCCAAAGCCTGGTAAATCAGCGATCTATGTTGGAGTTACAAAGAGGGGATAAGAAACAACCACTCCTATTTCTTAGCTTTCTTCTACATAACTAGGAGACACTGGTAGTCTTTTTTAGCAATTCGGTGGCAAACGACAAACTTACTATGGTTATAGTAATGGATGCCTTATTCAATGACGAGCTAAGAGAAAGAACATAGGCAATAACCAATCACATGCCTTTGTCATAAAGAAATTGAAAAGATAGTAAAAATGTAGTCGAGGTATCAGCAGACACAGCAGCTAGAGCAGACTCAAATCAACAACTGTGAAATAGCCAACAAATAAGTGCAATTATTGTGCTAAAAGGGTCACTTGAACAAGTGCAATTATTGTGGCTTAGAGGGTCACTTGAACAACTACAGTAGGAAGATATTATAAGAGTAGGGATATAATCGCAATTAGCTGAATAAAGATGAAAAACATTAATCACTGTTAAAGGGGAAGTAGTGTACTATTTCACCTATAAAGATACATGCCTTAACATATCAAGTCAATATGTCAAGTGGGTAATTGCTACTATAGCATCCTACCACGTCACTATCATAGCCCAAGTCTAAATACTTGAAATTTGATAAAAGTCACACTTAAAACACTTAATAAAACTTATAATGCAGAATATAAAAAAAAATCTCTCCAAACATCATTAATGAATAATATCCAAAATAACTCCAAAAATGAAAAAAACATAAACTCCAACACCCAAAGGTCTTTCAAGCTAATTAATATATATATATATATATATATATTAAAAAAAAACAACTAAACATCATTATCATATGCCAAATCTAGCTACCTTAAAACTATGGTGTACCTCAAACCTTAAAAATAAATAATCAGTATAAAACTCAACAAGCTACTGGGTTTTTCATAAATACAGAAATAAGAAAATACTTAAAATGATAATAAATAAATATTCAAAAATTATCTTTAACAACGTAAACATAATTTTCTTATAAACTCTAATTGTTAACTGCTTAGTAGAACTTGGAATAACATAATATTACCCGTCAGTAATCCATATAAACTCGAGTGTGAGGCATGTAACAAGTGGGGCAATATAAATTTTAAAACAAACACTCATACCCAAAGATATAAGTCATACTCCTACTGTGATCATTAGTAGGTCCTCCCACATGAAACAATATATCTAAACTCGAAGGTAAAGAACCATAAATCACTAGAGAAAATGCCCTTACATGATTCATCTTAACACCCCAAAACATATCATAACATAGCATAACATATCATGATGTATCACATAAATGCCTACTAAGTACCAACATCCAGAGCAAAAATACATATATCAATAATCCAATAATTTCTTTGTACAATACATATATATTTTATAAAACATAAATTCATAGAAAAACATAAATAAATCAATAACATAAGTACTTTGCTATGGTTTCAATTTTTAAAAAGTCCAGTAACTTACCTTGATTAGCAAAGTCCAAAAAAGATTAAGAACCTATGAATAATACCAATTGTCTCTCATCAGTATAGAGCAAAACCATTATATACCACAATTATCTTACGGATAAATTCTAAAATCAAGCTCTTAAATTCAAACTAAATGAATAAGAGTTGATACCATAAGATCATCATAGCTTAACCCTAAAATCTTAAAATCATAATCTAGAACAAGATCAAATCACCAAAAGCCAAATAAAAACCTATTAATCCATAAACAGTCTCAAACAAGAAATTACTTCCTTATTCAAACAACATCATCTAAGTCTGAAAAATTATGAGGGTAGTGTACACATGCATAAGTAATTGTGATTAAAACAATTTCATAAAATAATAATGAAAAACTATTCAAAACTTATTGAAAAGTTAACAATAAATACTGAAACTATTAGATTTTCAGAAACCTTCATTTAATGTTCAATGTTTTTCTCTTTCATGAAATTTTTTATTCGTTTAAAATTTTACAGATTCAAACTAAACACTTATATATACTCCTATAAAATTTTAAAAGCCAAACAGAGGTTGAAAACATGGTCAAATTAAATTTAGTATCACAGAAACTGAAAATCAGCATTTCACAGGGAGTTTAGTCTACATAAAAGTTCATTAAAATAAAATACAAATCCAAAAGCAGTAAAATTTTACAGAGTTTAACTTTATATAGAAATAATTCTATATAAAAATTATTAGGTCAAATAAAGACATGAAAATATTCTAAATTGAATTTTATTCTTTGCTAAACAGATCAGAAAATAAATTTAGACAGCTGCATATAGGTAACTTAGAAAATCACCATGGCCAAAATATCAAGAATTTGAAATTAATTTTTTTATACTAATATTAGACATATAGAGGATAATGTATAGGAATTTTCCAAATAAAAATAATTTCATTTGGATCTATTTTGAAATTTTTACATACGAACCATATTGCAGTCGCACAGAAAAACCAGACAGAGTGTATAAATTCAAAATTTTATAATAAAATGAAGACAGATCCAAATTAACCCAAATAAATTTATACCGATTCATAAACATGTCTATATTCATACATATAAATTATATTGCAAAAGAAACTTTTAATTATTTTAAATAAATTCAAACATTCACTTTATACAGATCCCCATATAAATTCCAGATTAGGGTTTGAATAATAACTCTTCAAACTAGCCTTAATCATTACTTCTAGAACTCCAAAACATCTCAAACAATCTCATATAGCATAAAAAGATCAGAAAAACTAACCTTGATCGACTTTAAAGATTCAAGATCTTTCTTTATATGCCCCAAAACTTGTTCAGAAATTCCAAAATCTCCAAATATACTAGATCCCTAGAAATCTTAAATGAATACCAAAATGCTAAGTTGAGATCGAAAGCCCTCAATATTAACCCTAATAGAATTTAGGGCTTGAAGAAAAAGAAGAAAAAGAAGAAGAAGACTTACCCAATACCCTAGCGTCACAAAGTTGAAAACAACATAAAAGTAAAATAAATGTATTTTTCCTTCCTTTTTATAAAACCAAAATAGAGTAAATAAGTTTTTTCTTTTTTTTATTTCCTAATAAAATTGAAATATACTTATAACCAAACCTATTAGTATAAAAACTCTATTTTTTTTTCTTCTAAAAAAAATAGTTAGAAAACCTTTTTTAAAAATATATATATTTATATATTTTCATCGTATATTACAGTCACTCTACCCATAGATTATTTAAAGACATATAAAGCATAAGATTATGGTATGACAGAGATGAGAAATACCAATTTCATAAAGATTTTTGTAACTGGTGATGTTCAAATAAAAACCAACATTAAATATACAATTACTTTGAAGGATATTTTTCATGTTTCAGACTTTTTACTAAATATAATATCAAAAAAAGCCTTTAACAAAGAAGATTACGACAATCACTTTAGCAATGACACATGGAAAATGACTAAAGGTGCCATGGTTGTTGTTTGAGGACAAATTTATGAAACGCTATACAGGATTCATGTGAATATATTTGCGAACAACCTCAACATTATGGAAAGTGAGATTTCTTAAAATTTATGGCACCAAACACTCGATCACATGAATGATAAATGATTGTCTACTTTGACGAAGAAGAAGCATTTGATTAGCAATAAAGAGTCTTATTTAAATCCTTTTCAACAAGGAAATCAAAGCTGCTAACTCTGGTGCACTCTGATATTTGTGATCTTTTAAAGGTGGAATCATTAGGTGGTAACATGCATTTCCTTTCCTTTATTAACGATGCTTCTTTGAAAGTGTGAGTTTATTTTTGAAAGATGAATAACCAAGTATTAGATCACTTTGAATAGTTCCATGCCATGGTAAAGCATGAAATGGAAAGAAGCCAAAGAGTCCCACTTAGACAATGGAAGTGAGTATACTTCCAAAAAGTTTGATGCTTATTGTAGAGGATGGTGTATTCGGCTTGAATACACAATCTTTTGCACCCCACAACATTATGGAGTAACTGAAAGAATGAACAGGATAATCATGGAAAAAGTCATAAGCATGATCGGTATGGCTAAATTGCCAAAGCCATTCTAGGGAGGAGCAATTCATGCCACTTGTTATTTGATCAACAGATCACCATCAATACTGTTGAATTTCAAGGTAAGGTCTATTTGTCCAATTCTTCCGGGCATTGGCAAGAAAGGAAAGTTAAGACGGGTCTGGTAATGCAGTAAAGTCAAGCAGTCAATTCAGTAATCAATGGCACCAAACTAATGCACTAAAGCACAGCAGTGGCTCAAAATTCGAAAGAAAGTTTGATATAGCAAGAGTCCTACCTGCTCTTACTTAATAGTATTTGGATGTTAGCCTTTACACGTTTATAAAAAAGAGGTAGAAGCTCGACACAATAGCTAGTCTATGCATCTTTATAGGATATGAAGATGAAGAACTTGGGTACAAACTATGGGATCAAAAGGTAACAAAATTTATTAGAAAAAGAAATGTACTATTTCATGAAAATAAGACAATAGAGTATCATAGTTCTAGGTTTAGTGCCTATGATGTTGTTCCTAATTCAATACTAGCACAAACTACCATAGATGATAATGAGGTGCATAGAAAATTGCCAAAAGTAAAACAAGAAAGAAAAGAGGATGCTATGTTGGAAAAGGCACAATCCTCTCCATTAGAAGCTACAAGACCATTATAATAGTCCAATGATGGTACATCTCCTAAAACCAATAATTTACAAGTCCAACGTAAGATCTATGAGCCTTGAAAGATGAAATGTAAGAAATAACAAGATCAGTGAACAATACATTGGGCAAAATATGACAACCAAGGATGAACTAGTGTAATTTCGCCAAAGTTATGGGTAAGTTCGAGGCACTGATAGGCTACCTTACTGCCAAAGGCCACTTGGTGTCCAATCCTATATTTCCTGGATATGAAATGATGATGGTTCAAATGTAAAGTATACATTCTCTTAACTGAGGCATTTTCAAAGCGGTTGGCTTTAAGGTTTGAAAGAACTTTAGAGTTAAGCATGCTCTTGTGGAGCAGTCCTAAAATGAGTGACCATTTTAATTGTGTAGGTAAATGAGCGACAATATTAATGGTGCAAGAGAGTGGGGTATTACAAATGGTATAAGAGCCTGTACTTGGCTGGAAGTGTGCCAAAAATGACACTGGCTCTTAAAGGGAGTGTATTGTAAGACCTATGAGCTTTGAAAGATATGAGTTAAGAAAATGCAAGATTCTAAACAATACATTGAGGTGGATTGTGATGACAAGGGTGAAAAGGGGTAATATAGCCAAGGCAAATGTGGGCAGTTGCAAGGTAGTGACAAGCTAACTTGCCAGCCAAGGTCACTTGGTATCCAATTTCACATCCCCTGAGCGTGGAATAGTTCAAATATAAAGCATATACTATATTAACAACTGAGGCCTTTATAGAGCGATTGGCTTATGTTTTCGAAAGAACTCTAAAGTTAAGTGTACTCTAGTGGGAGCAATCCTAAAGAGAGGATTTGAATGAGATCGTGGTATAATACAAAGCTTAATTGGTAGTAAAATGTTTTTTAGAAAAAAGGAATTGAATTTGATGAGATTTTATTGCTAGCAATGAAGATGGCTTCAATACATGTTATTCTTAGCCTACTAGCTTGTTTAGACCTAGAGTTTAAGCAGATGGATATGAATACGACATTTTTTAATGGTGATTTACATGAAGAAATCTATATAGAGCAACTAAAAGGTTTGAGGATTCAAGGAAATAAAACCTCATTTGCAAGCTAAAGAAGAGCTTGTATAACCTTAAGCAAACACCTAAAAAATGGTAAAAAGAAGTTTGACTTGCTTATGGTGAGTCAAGTTGATGCGAATCCACCCGTGCCTGTACAACCGACAACCCACTGGGGTGCTGACCCGATACAGATAAACACTGGGCCGATCACTAGGGCTCAAGCTAAGAGGTTTAGGGACAACCTTTCTGCCTTTATCCAGGGAGTAATTCATTCTCAAGAGAGCTTTTCCATACCCGAAGATCTAAGACCTGTTAGCATACAAGTGGTGGAAGCCGATACGGACCCGGATAGCTGTTTTCGTGCAAATTTGGACTCCAAGCAGCAAGGCATGGTTCCAACACTTAATGAACTCAATGAATATCAATAATAGGACATGTAATCAAGCCAAGAAAAAATCAAAAGCATCTAAAAAGGACTTGTACAGACAACTTCAAAATTTGGCCGAAAATTGCTGTATGGCTTGCTAGATTTACTGTATTTTGCTGAGTTAGCTTTTTCTCTTTCTTCCAAGCAAGGGCAACGTGTGAGACTCCATAATAAGCTTATTTGGAATCCTAAAAAGCATATTGAAGCTTATTTGGAGCTCAAATTGTTCAAAGATTGGTCAAAGTCAACTTAGTCAAAAAGCTAGTATTTTAGTTTCCTAATTTGATTCTACTTTTTGTTTTAGGAAATTACCATTGCTTCTTTATTTTTATTTATTTATTTATGGAAAAATAAGTTTATGAAAGTTAATATTTTATTATTTTAATTGTAAATTAATTAATTCCTAATTCAAAATAAAGGAATTAATTAATCCAAATTAGATTAGGAAAGGAGGAGACTTTCAGCCATATTAGAATTCTTCATTGCATGGTCGGTTTTTCCTTTTTGTTTTAGGGTTTTATTTTTTTTCTCTTAACCTATAAAAGGGTTTGTTTTTGAGGAAGAACACACCATTAATAATATACAGAAATTTATTTGTGAGATTGAATTTTCTTTATTCCTTTGAACACCTAAAACACCATTAGTGAATAAGTGTTTTACTTTGACTTATCCATAGGCCTTCCATCACCTACTGTGGCATTTTTATTATATACCAAGGTTTCTACTCATAGGTTGGTTAGGGGTTAAGGTGACCACTGGAACTTGAAAATAATTAGATCCGGGCTAATATAATACGGGTTTAGGAGCAGGTTGTCCTAGGTTCGTATCACAAGTGATACGAACCTAGGTCGAGTTGCTCCTAAACCTGTATTATACTAGCCTAGATAGAAAATAAGTTCAAATTCTAATGGTCAACGTGACCCCTAATCAACTTATGATGAGAGACCTTGGTATATGATGAAGATGCCACAACAGGTGATGGATGTCCTGATGCGAATCCACCCGAACCTGCACAACTGATAACCCGCTGGGGTGCCGACCCAATACGGATGAAGGCCGGGCCGATCACTAGGGCTCAAGCTAAGAAGTTTAAAGAAAATATTACTGCCTTTATCTAGGGAGTAATTTATACTCAAAAGGGTCCTTTATTTAGGGAGTAATTCATACTCAAAAGGGCTTGTATATACTCGAAGATCCAAGTCCTGTTCTGAGCATATAAGTGGTGGAAACCGATACGGACTCGAATAGCGGTTTTGGTGTTTATATGGAGCCTGGGCAGCATGAAATGGTTCCATTGCTTCATGGATTCAATACATATGTCTAAGAGGTCATGGAATCAAGTCAAGGCAGTTTTAGAGGCATACAAAAAGGGGGTTTGCGCATGGCATGAAGATTGGCCGGTTTTTGCTGTATTATGTGCTAGCTTTAATGTATTTTGCTGAGTTGGTTTTTTCTTTCTTCCAAGCAAGGGCAATGTGTGGGAATCCATAATAAGCTTATTTGGCATCCTAAAAAGCATATTGAAGCTGATTTGGAGCTCAAATTGGTCAAAGATTGGTCAAAGTTAACTTAGTAAAAAAGCTAGTATTTTAGTTTCCTAATTTGATTTTACTTTTTGTTTTAGGACATTACCTTTACTTTTGGTTTTTATTTATTTATTTGCTGGAAAAATAAGTTTAGGAAAGTTTATATTTTATTCTCTTCATTGTAAATAAATTAATTCCTAATTCAAAATAAATGAATTAATTAATCAAAATTAGATTAGGAAAGAAGAGAGAGTTTCGGCCATAATAGGAATCTTCATTGCATGGCCAGTTTTACCTATTGTAATTACGGTTTATTTTTGTTTTCTCCTAGCATATATAAAGGCTTGTTTTTGCAGAAGAACACATCATTAATAATATACAGAAATTTATTTGTGAGATTGAATTCTCTTTGTTCTCTTTGAACACCTAAAACACCATTAGTTAATGAGTATTTTAGTTCTGACTTATCAATAGGATACCCATCACCTATTGTGACATCTTCATTATATACCAAGGTTTCTAATCATAGATTGGTTAGGGGTCAGGGTGATCATTAGAACTTGAACTTAATTAGATTTAGGCTCATATAATACGGGTTTAAGCGTAGGTCATCCTAGGTTCGTATCATGTCCTATTGATAAGTCCAACTAAAACACTTGATCTCTATTAAGTGTTTTAGGTGTTCAAAGAGATAACAAAGAGAATTCTTCTCACAAGTTTTTTTCTGTATGAATAATGTACTAAATATTATTGAGAAAATAAGCCTTTGAATAGGCTAAAGCCACAAAACAAAAACCTAGAAACATTAGGGTAAAATTCGGCTAACATAGAATAGGATTAGAAAAGTGTCGAATTTTCTATGTTTTCTAAACTAATTTGGATTAATTAATTCTTTGATTTTAAAAGGAATTAATTAATTTACAATCAAAATAATAAAATATCAACCTTCCTAAAGTAATTTTTCCAGCAATTAAATAAATAAAAATCAAAATAAAAGACTAATTTCCTAAAAAAAAAAAAAAAAGTCAAATTTCAGATTAGGAAACTAGTTGACTAGTTTTACAAGTAAGCTATCTTTATCCAATCACCAACTAGTTTAGCTCCAAATCAGCTCTAATATGCCATGTAGGATGCAAAATAGGATTAATATTGATTCCCATATGTTGCCCTTGCTTGGGATAAGGAAAACTTGCTTGGTTCATAAAAAAGGTCAAAGCCAATGCCAAAACCATGCATTTTTGGCCAAATTGAACTCCATGCACAAATGATGTGCTTGAATGCTTTTGATTCTACCTTGACATGATTTTTTAACCCCTTGGAGTGCTCAATCACATTCATAAGCCAACAAATTCATTCCTTGTTGCCCGGAGTCCATAGATGCACTAAAACAGCTTCCCGAGTCCATTTCCTCCTTCATAACTTGGATGCATAAAATGGGCTTTTGGATCTTCAGGTATTGTCACAACCTCTTGAGAATTAATAACACCTTGTATGAAGCTAACCAGGTTGTCCTTAAATCTCTTAGCTTGTACCTGTGTGATTGGCCCCGTCTTCAGTTGTACAAGATTAGCACCCCCGCAGATAGTCGGTTGTATAGGTATAGGCGGATTCTCATCATCAAGGTTACAAAAAGATTGACACAAACGAATGTATCTATATGTTGATCATTGAAAAAGATACAATGGAAAGTATTCAATTCAAGAAAGAACTTTCCAAGTCTTTTAATATGATGGACTAGGGAACAACACAACAGATTTAAGAATGCAAAGAGGTCGAGATAGAAAGAATCATGGGATATGGCAATCTTAAGAGAAGTATGTCAAATAGGTATTAGGCTTGTATTGTAGAATTTTTTTAAGTGCTCCAAAGAGAATTTTTTGTAGAGAAGTTTTTTTTTTCTTTTTTATATAATAATTTGAAAGAGAAATAATAATACATCTTTTTCTTCTCAATTTTTTTATTATTATTTTTCTATATTTCTTGTGGTTAAAGAATCATAACATTCTTTAGATACCACACAGTAACAAAGTTATTGTTTTCTAAAGGATGGCCCTAATTGATAACACATATGCCATATAAGATGTCTTAATAGTTTAAATAAGCCAGGCGATAAACTAAAATTCTAGGAGGGCAAAGTGAACCATATCTAGGCTCATTTAAACCTCATAAATAATGTTACATCTCAACCCTTGAAGCAAATCAAAAGGCATGGAAGTAAAGTCCTAATGCAAAAACCATTACAACATTTTGATAGGAGGGTTCTCCACTCTTTATATATACTATTGTGGTGGCAGTCACCCACTAAGAAGTGGGTGAAAACATCCCGCAACATATTGTGAGATGTGCAACAACAAATTTTTTACTATTACATGTCTGGCAACATATTGTGGAATGTGTTTCGCCTATAGCTCAGTAGCCAAATTTCTCCACAATAGGACTCCTATATATATTATCAATAATATTAAAAGCACCCATGTTTCTACCAATTGATGTTAGATTATTTTATCATATTGGTTTATTAATTTATCAATTATTCATGTGCTAGCATGCTAGTTGATATTAAAAAATGGTAAACAAATTGGTATTAACAACAATTTACTCTAAGTTTAAACAAAGTCTAAAAAGTTCTGTTGCGTTCAATGATAAAAGAATATTTCTTAAAAAATAATAATCATAAAATACTAATGCTAAAGGTACCAAATAAGTATATCGAGATGATATTAAGTGTCAAGCATGAATATTTTATTGGTTACATATTAATATAATCTAGTATAGATACGTGAACTTTTAAAAATATAAGTTTAATTAATCATAAAATAATCAAAAATTGGCACATGGTATTTGGTATATATCTTCATAGATTTAATCTCTAGCATTCTTTATAATGAAAATATGTTTGTAACAATAAAAGAGTAACTTAATTACAAAAATTCATTTTCACATGTAATGACGAATCCCTAACAAAAGGCACAATGAGTATATGAAGAATAAATGTTCATGCATTTTTTAAAATTACAAGTGAGAACAACAAAAGGCAAATAAACCTTTTTTATTGCAGGCCTTTTTTTTTTTTTTTAACTTTGACCAACATATTCATAATGGTATGTATTATTCAATGAACCAAATGGAAAATAACATAGGATCCTGAAAGTATAGTTGAAGCCATGTGGATTGAAGCGAATCAACCACTTTCCTAAACTGAATATCGATATGCCTGAAAATATAGACATAATAAGTGGAAACATGGCAAAAATATGAGTAATTTTAAAATAGGTCAAATGCTGGTGGTGGTTTAATTGAGCATCTGAAAGTAGGGATGAAAATGAAGCGAGGTAGCCTCTCGACCCATTTCCCACTTGTAAAGATTCCTAATTCTCTATTCGTTAGGAGGTTTTGTGCGGACATTCAAATTGGATTGAGGAACTATTTCCTTGTTCAAGTTTTTAATATTTTATCTTAAAAATAATTTCTGGCTTCAATACATGTTATTCTTAGCCTACTAGCTTGTTTAGACCTAGAGCTTAAGCAGATGGATATGAATACAACATTTTTTAATGGTGATTTACATGAAGAAATCTATATAGAGTAACTAAAATGTTTGAGGATTCAAGGAAATAAAACCTCATTTGCAAGCTAAAGAAGAGCTTGTATAATGTCAAGCAAACATCTAAACAATGGTATAAGAAGTTTGACTTGCTTATTGTGAGTCAAGTGATACGAACCTAGATTGACTTGCTCCTAAACCCGTATTATACTAGCCCGGATCGAAAATAAGTTCAGATTCTAATGGTCACCTTGACCCCTAATCAACTTATGATTAGAGACCTTTGTATATGATGAAGATGCCACAATAGGTGATGGATATCCTATTGATAAGTCAAACTAAAACACTTGATCTCTACTAAGTGTTTTAGGTGTTCAAAGAGAACAAAGAGAATTCTTCTCACAAGTTTTTTTTCGTATGAATAATGTACTGAATATTATTGAGAAAATAAGCCTTTGAATAGGTTAAAGCCATAAAACAAAAACCCTAGAAACATTAGGGTAAAATTCGGTTAACATAAAATAGGATTAGAAAAAGTGTTGAATTTTCTATGTTTTCTAAACTAATTTTGATTAATTAATTCCTTGATTTTAAAATAGAAATTAATTAATTTACAATCAAGATAATAAAATATCAACCTTCCTAAATTAATTTGTCCAGTAATTAATTTGAAACTTAGTAATATTATTATTTCTGTTTTCAAACAAAAGAAAAAAAAACACAAAAAAAAAAAAGAAAAAAAAGAAATTGTAAGACCTCTGAGTCTTGAAGGATGCAAGACAAGAAGAGGTAAGAGAAGTAAACAATCCTACACCACTCAAAAAGAAGATGGTTAAATGATAAATATGTGATATATATGTGCGGGCACTTTTCCCAATAGTATGAGGCTTTTTGGGCAAGCCAAATGTGGCTTGAGCGAAGTCAAATGCCAATTTATGTTTTGTTCCAAAACTTTGAGAATCCAAGTTTCGATTATTATGTCGTAAGAAAAACATAATTGGACAAGAAGAATAAATATTTTTTTAAACAAAATTCTGCGGGTTGGGCCCAAGCAAATAATATCATACTAGCAGAGATGGGTTGTGAACTTGAGGTATTACAATAATGGTATCAGAGCTTGAAACCAACCAAAAGTGTACCAGTGAAGATGCTGAGTGCCTACTAACGAGGACACTATGCTTTAAGAGGAGTAAATTGTAAGCCCTATAAGCTTTAAAGAATACAAAGGAAGAAGGGGAAAGACTAGTGAACAATCCTACGTCGCTCGAGAAGGAGATGGTTAAGTGGTATATATGTGTGGGCAGTTCTCCCAAGAGTATGAGGCCTTTTGGGCAAGCCAAATGTAGCTTGGGCCAAAACAAAACTTTGTAAGTTGGCCCAAAGAAGACAATATCATACTAGTGGAGTTAGGTCGTAGACTCAAGATGTTACATTAATGGTATTAGAGCCTAAACTCGACTAAAAGTGTGTCAAAGAAAACATTGGGCCCTCGCCAATGAGAATGTAAGGTCCTAAAGGGATGGATTATAAGACATATGAGCCTTGAAAAATGCAAGGAAAGAAGGAGCAAGGCTAGTGACAATTCCCACATAGCTCAAAAGGGAGATGATTAAGTGGTATATGTGTAGGCACTTCCCCCACTATTATGATAACTTTTGAGTAAGTCAAGTGTGGCTTAAGCCAAGAAAAAACCATGCTGGTTGGACCTCAAGTGAATAATATCATATTAGTAGAGCTGGATTATGGACCCACGGTGTTACCAAAATTAATAATGAAAACAAAAATTATAATAAAAACATATAAACATTTTTTAAAAAAATAAATTTTAATTATATATGTGTACGAAGTGGATTAATAATAATAATAATTTTTAATTATATATATGAGGTGTAGATTATATTACTTGTCCCTTCTCTGCTACCCTAATTAACCAAGGAATCTCTATTTGATGGCCAATTTCAAAATGCTAAACCTTTTTGCCCAATAGGCCTAAATGGTCTTTGGCTATAATAAAACTACCATCTTTTTCAAGTGAAAAGTAAACCCAAGCTATTATTTGGAGCTAATAAAGGAACTTGGATTGGTTTGGCATAACATCATGGTGAAGGCACATATTGGTTCATTTTCATGCAAAAATTGACTTAATTATAGGATTTCTAATTCATAATCATGATCAAGATGAAATGCTATTCCATTTTTCCCCTGAACAAAGCGTAAAGAAGAAGAGGAAAGAGAAAGTGAGAGAGAATGACGAAGCAGCTTAGGACAACTAAAAAGTTCTTCAAGAGGATGGACGATTGGAAGAAGCATCTAAGGCTCAACAATTAGCTCTGCCATGCCCTTCCCAATCATGGCCTCAAAGTTGTTGCCTTCAATGTCTACCTGGTAGGCAAGCAGGTCTACAATAAACTCCTTGCTCCTTTCTCCTCTTTTTCTTCTTCTTCTCACCACTCTTCCCATTCCTCTACTTCTCATTGACTCACATGATAAAGGTTGCTATATTGGCCTTGTATGTTCATAGTCTACTTTTGATCAATGGGCTCAACAATCTTTAGTTCCCACTTAAACAATCGCCACTAAAAAAAGTAGAAAAGATTAAATTTTTTTGCTTTTGAATGGTGGGTCACCTTATGCTGTATATTGTATAGAGATTCAAGATTTTAACTCTATTTCATTAGGTTTATGGATTTTATAGTCTGTTTAATTGGGTTTTGAATTTTAGTAATTGGCACTGAAAATAGTAGAGAAGATAGATATTTTAATGGTTTGTTTATGTATCGATTTTTAATCTGTTTGATTTCATTTGGAGATGATTTTAAGGTATGGTTCTCTAGTGAAACAATGTAGATTTTACTGAACTTATATAAATTTCTTGCTTTAAGATACATAAGTAACTCATAAAATAAAAGTTAAAGTGTTTTTACTATAATCTGAATGTTAATGTTTAGATTAATTTATGTTAGAACATGTTGTCCATAGTAGAGTGTTTAATCAACATGGAATCAAGTAATCATCAATTTAGTTCCCAATTCCTTTTTTAGCTTCCTTATGTTTTATTTAATGTTTTGTAGATTTGGCCTTCTTAAAGTTTGACATACTCTCAAACCAATTAGTGACTAAGATGGCCTCCACAATTTTTAGAAGCTTACAGTCTTTCCCTTTTTGTCTCCATCCAACTACATTATTCAGAGGAAAGAATAGGATTTTCTATTGCACAATAAAGGTACACATTCCCTAACAGCCATAAAAGAAAAGCAAACGTCCAATGTCAAAGTTTCATAACACCCTGCTATCAAAACACTTGATAAAATCTTAAAGGATTATGAAGCAATTATCGATATAAAAACTCATGTACAGCTTCCACTCTCACCAAAGCAACTGTCCATATGATTATGGATCTTCTGCAAACACCATTGTCTACCCCGTTGCATGGGTCTACCTGGTGCTTTGCTAGTTTTGAATTCAAAGGTCATCAAAAGTGTCGTCAAAGTAGGCCTTGCACTCAATTGTAAATTGTCTTTAAACTCTAAATTCAATAGGAAAGAGTATTTTACCCAGACCAAACACATTGACCATTTACATCTAAAGCATGTGGTGTTTGAGGTTCTCTATTTACTGCCACTTGTCTTTTATTTATGGTTTATGATTGTAATCTTTAGAATTATTTGTGTACTTCTTAACTTATGGTTGTTGGCGATGTGTATATTTTTTTAGTGTGTTAATTGAAAAGTTAAATGATGAAGAATAAGTAAATTAAGATAGTATAATGCAGCAGCCAGATTTTAAATTACAAGCTTGAGAAAGAGTAAAAATGATGTATTTTCTATAACCTAAGTAATTTATCCAACCATATGTTGTACATGTACGTGAAGAATGTTTAAATATTTTAAACTTAAAAGGATGTTTTTAGTTAAATTTATGATTATCAACTAGTGGTTTGGATATCATTACTTAAATTGCATTCAATAAATATATGGTACAATTTCTATGGTACCATACATAATATTAAAACAATTGTAATAACATATGGAATATAATATATAATAAAAAAAATTACCATGAAAATTTACAGAAAGTCCTATTGGTAATAGGGTACCGTCGATAATTTTTCCAGCAAGTTTGTTAGAATCTGAAAATATTACCAACAGACTCCATCAGTATTACTGATAGGCCCTTCGATAATTATGAAAATATAAATTTTCTTTTTTGTTTGTTAACGGATTAATTTTGTTTCCTTTTTTTTGTATGTTTTTTTTATCATTACTCAAGTTGCACTCAACAACTTCTATGGTGTCATACATAATATAAAAATAATTGTAATAAAATATGGAGTGTTATATAAAAAAAAAATATAAAATGAAAAATTGTCGAAAGGCTATCAATAATATCGATTGGTGTTGTCAGTAATTTGTTCAGCAAGCTTGTTAAAATCTGAAAAAATTATAGGCCTTTGGTAATTTTGAACATACAAATTTTCCTGTTTTGTTTGTTAATGGGTTAATTTGTTTTTTCTTCCTTATATTTTTTATCATTCATTAAGTTGATTTGAATAAATGTATAATCACAAATTCTATGATATCATTCATAATATAATCTTTATGTTACTCTTTGGAGAAGTTACCAACAAAGTCAATCGTGACTATCGATGGATCGTTGGTAATTTTGGTTGCATAATTTTGTTATTAATAACTTAATTTTTGTTTCTGTTGTTTTTTAATCATTCCTTAAATTGCATTGAGCAAATATATGAGTACAAATTCTATGGTATCATACATCATGTGCAAAACAACATAAAATACCACAAATTGATAACAAAATAAAAAAATAGAATGACATAATGTATTTGGATGTCAAAGTCAAAAACATTGGATCTAAATTGAAAATCTATTGAAATACAACTTCATAGCATATTTCTCTCTAAACTAATTAATGCCTTGCTGCCCTAATAAAAGATCTTCATTGCTGATTCTGTATTCAATATACATCAAAGCGAAAACCCCACAATCATCTCTATAATTTTCAAAACACATAGAAGGTCAAGGAAGTTGATAAATTAATATCTAAAAGATTGCAAACTGAATGCAACATATAAGAGGACTAAGAGCATATGAATGAAATCAAATATCTACGAAAAGTATCCTTTTCTTTTTCTTTTCGACAAGATAATATTATCAAAATAATGCATATTTTAAAGTATAACATATTAATACCCGTTTTGTTGGAGGGGTGCATCTTTGATGATTGTCAGTGTAAATGGATCTAAACTTGGAAGCACCTTCAGTTTTTTATCATAATATTCCCAATCCCTCACAAGTAAGGCAGCATATACCTGAGGCATTTGGCATTTTAAAGCTCTTAGTTTTTGAAATATTTTTTTCCAGTATTTGAATCATATAAATCAATGTGGAGTGCATTAAAGTCAACACATGTTGCAAGCCAGTGGGCGCCTCCATTATTTATGGGGATGTACAACTGAAATGATCAAAATCACCTCATTTTCCATAATTGGAATAAATGAATCTATATTTTTTTAACATATACGTACCTACATAATCACAAATCCACCACGGCATGTTATATCTAGGTAAGGTCCTATGCACATAACTTAACAATGTCAAATCACACACATATATGCTTGAGGATGTCTTGAAAGTAGAGTAACACCATTTTATTGATGCCCGACAATGAATCAAACGGATATAATAAACTTTTAAATACAATAAAGCATGTTTTCAATAATCAATACCAATGATGAAAGTTTAGGTAATCTTACCCAAAATAAAATATCTAGTATGGCACATCATTGTGTGCAGATGCTGCAATGATCAAACCATCTTTTCTATAATTACAATAAAATAGTATCCATATGCTGTAAAAAATACAAAAGGATATCATGTGTAAGTGTGTGCTGATAATACAACATTCCACAATGGTGCATATAATTATGAGCTATGTAACTTACATCGAAAGTCAACAATCTAGCAGGGATAAGTAGAACATAAAAAAAAAAATATATTTGTCCAACTAAATAAAATAGATAACCACTCTTGATCCACTTGGTGCTACTCTATACCATTCATCAAATGACCTTTCTCTCCGTGCATCAATGGGTCGTTCAAGATTCAACTTTACTTTCATCTTGCATGGGTAAGTGTATAGGGAGATGGCATATTATGATTGTTGATAAGCTCGACCAAAGCAGCTTTTATCCATAAATTCATGCGTTACAATCTCCACATCACTTTCCCATTCCATTGACAGCTCACGTTGTAAACTCTCAGCCAAAACAATACTATCCCTTTCCACTTGTAAAGGCTGATGTCCACGAGTATATGGCATCAATTCCAATGAATCATCTAAATGGGAGCTATCAAGTATAATAGGATTTAGTGGTGTTTGACATTCATCATCTATCTTTTTACCACAGTCATCATACATGCTAGTATCATATACTTTTTCTTTATCAGAATCCATTCTTCCTTGCCGCAATCAAATGGTGCCAACGGGGATGATCGTCGCACCAAAAAACATGGTGGTTATGTATGCACTTTTTGTTCGATTTGCATAACACAATGGTTAATTTGTAATTTCACAAAATAAAAAAGGCATCGATAAATAAGTATACAATTTAATCATAAGGTAACCCGTAAATATTATATATGAATACATGCAATCACCCCTGTAGTTTTACAACCTTATTCTATAGGCTAATGTAATATGGTACTTAATAATTCAGTTTGTCAATGAGGAACCAAGCTTTGTTCTTAAGGTAGACATCTCTTGCTTTACCTCATCAAATTTAGCAGCCACATATTACTTTAATCTATTCAACATCAGTATCCAAAAACAAATAAATAAATATTAGAACAACACAAGTGAATACATGTTTTAAATGAAGTTGTTGCATAAACTTACATTATCATTTGTCGCCCATGTGGGAGAGTTAGATTTCAATGGGGCACTGGCACTAGCATGCTTTTCATCTTCGACTGCATCTCGAGCACCAACAGCTACCTTGGGTGCTATTGGTTCCATAAGTGGTGGTTCTGCATATTAAACCTCATATACATTGACGGTTAACGTATGCCAGTAATTTATACTTCTCTCATCTTTAGTGGCATCGAACCTCCAATGCACAACATACTACATGAATTTTTTTAATTAAAAAAAAAAACACAGCAAACCAAAAAACAAAATATTATATATGTCCAAATTACATGTTAACTAAATTTTGTATAGTGTTAGAAAATCACATATCATAATAAAAAATATAGTGTAACTTAAATGTAATAGTAATAAAGTTAAATTTGGTTGTTTTGAATAAAATGTATAAACTTAAGTTTTGTTCAGCATGTGGTAAAACTAAATTTGCCTTACATTGCTATTTGAGGTAAACCAAGAATTCACAACTTTATGTTCCAGTGGAATTGTTGCATGCCATCCGATAATCCGAGGACAGTTAGTGGTATGTCGTCACCAAATTCTTTACCAAGATCAGGAATGGCTTCATAACCCCACACCTGCAAAAGATAAAATATTGGTGATTGAATTTAATTTTTAAATTACAATTAAATTTATATGTGATAATAAAATGTACCTGAAACGCCTAAGGTAAATCCTTTAGATAAGAGCTAGATTTATTTTTCACTTCTTCTCCTATATGGTAAAATGCATTGTGCAAGGACTCCATCATCTCCTTGTAGCTCAAAGTTCCCCAAGGGTAGAAATTAAAAAGCTTGATATCAACATACTTTCTATTAATTTGAACCATTGGGTCCATTCCAAGTACAATATGAACTAAGAAATATAGTAATACAATTTTCAATGCATCCGAATTGTCCTTAAAATGTGCAAACTCAGGCAGTTTGAGTTCAGATTTATCTTATAGAAAGCTCTTACGTAAGTTGGTGGATTTAATATTTCTCACCTCAAAATCAAAGGGAAACTGACCAAACTTTAAACGAGTAATGTGCATAAATTCTCATTTAGTGAACCGAACTCCTGATCTGTCAAAGTTGAATTTGATCACTTTAGGATCATTAGACATAATTGTTCTCCATAATAGATTATGTACTAAGTGACCAAAGAATTTAAGGCTCTTCAGTTAGAGTAGCAGTCCAAAACATGTCTTTCTGTATAAATTCAACTGATCAATTGTAAGCACACTTCTAATGACTATTTTTGCTTCCATTGGATTCCCAAAAGAATGCATCCTAGCTTTGAATATATCCACAACTTTGAAAATGCATTCCTTCCAACTAGGAGCTTCAGTGGCCTGCAAAATAATTTACCATAAATTGAATGGAAGTCAAGCATTTGCTCACACACTATTTTCCCACCCACCTTGACGATAATATATTCAAACCAATCCAAATACATATGTGTTAACATTATTATATAAGTGGTATTTCCGATGAAGCCATCAATAATCAAGCTACAAGAAACTAAAAAAATTTCCCAATGGCCTATCGGCAATTATCGAAGACCATTGGGAGAACTCTACCACGAGTATCCACATTCATGAATAAATAATTAAAGATATATTATCAATAAAACTGATATAACTCTCATCGAATTTAAAAATGCATATCAAAATAATTGGAATTGCAGCCTAGAAGTTCATCGACGCTTTGAGAAAGGTGGTGACATGTTGTCATCGTGCCTCTTGGGTAGCTTCTTACTTTCCTTCTTCAATTGAGATCATAGATTCTTCTTTGGTGCAATTCTAAAATATAGCCTATAAATATAAATTGACAACACTAATTAATTTTTATATACATTTAAGTACACAGTCATATATGTATATATAAATAACCCCAACCCTAAATTACGAATAATATATATATATATATATATATATGTATATATAAATGAAACCAATAAAAAATAAACCAATAAATATAAATTGACAACACTAATCATTTTTCATTCACATTTTAAGTTCATAAATATAGACGTATATATATAAATAACTACTTATGTATCAATTAAATAGCATAAAATTGATCAAACACATTTCTTTATGTATATTCATTGAAATTATTCCAATTTTTTGATCGCATATATGAATCTTATAAAACAAATGAAAAAAATCAAAACAATACATATTGGTCTACCATATTCATTAAGAGAGATCATAATTGATAAAAAATAAAATAAATATATAACTATTTAGCTTTAAAGAGCAACATTTTCAAAAAAAATTAAACAATGAAATAAATTATAATTTTTTTACAAAATTAAAAAAAAAAAAAAAAAAAAGATAATGTCATCAGTGGCTTCATCAAAACGATATGTTATCTAGGCCAAATGACATGTCATTTGTCTCAAATGACAAATGACATGTCATTTGTCTCAAATGACATGTCGTTCGGCATATTTCATTTGATTTATCTTCAAGATTCACTCGGGCCCAAGGGTCAACCCATTCACATGAAAACGAGGTTTCGGACTTGTTTTTCGATCCAACTGGATCTTCCACCTTCATCTATTTTTTCCAACCAAACCGATCCCCTTTTTTTGGTCTCTTAATTTTCGAATGATACCCAATATCAATTTTTCCTAAAAGCTAGTTTATAATAACTTTCATTAAAAAAACTTAATTTAACATATATTTACCAAATTTTCAAATTTTAACTAGTTTTCAAACCAAGTAAAATCAATTCAAAGTCCTTAATTTATCACAAAATACTCAAAAAAACATTATATACCAGTTAAATTCAAAGCACATCACTTAAAAATCAAATCTATAATATACATAGTAATAATATCCACGTATCTCTACATTTGCAAATAACCTAGTTAAAAAAATAATAATGAACAGACGATACTTACCTCAGGGATGTTTTTTAAGGGAGAAGAAAAAAAATCAAGGGTAATAATGAGAGAGAAAAAAGTAAATGTTTTTTGTTTTGGATGGAATAGTTTACTTGTGGAAAAAAGATGAAACGATGCCTTAGTTGGAATAGGATTGTAGTCTGGATGAGAAAAAAAAAAAAAAAAAAAGTTACAATCACATTATTTTCAATTTTTATTAAAATTATAATAGATATAGGAAGGTAAAATAGAATAAAAGAATAAAAAAAAATTGCAACGGGATATGTAGTTTTCATTAAAATAAGGATATGGATCAAATTCCCATAATATGAAGACACAGTGCATCATCGAAGCTTCTCATGTGGACTAAATATCTGATTCCGGGTCAGCTCGTCCTTGTCGTGCGAGGTTAGCCCCATAGGCACAGTGGTCTAAATAAACAGTGCAATTACCATCAATTTTGCCTCGAGATTAATAAAGCACAAAAGAGAAATTAATAAATTTTGATTTTTTGGTGAATAGAAATTAATAAAAGATAATAGTTGAATCATGCTTTGTAATAAAGAGAAATTAATAAATTTTGATTTTTTGGTGAATAGAAATTAATAAAAGATAATAGTTGAATCATGCTATTGTAATTTCGATAAAACAAAAGTTTTTGCTTTTCGATAGCAAACAAAAAACTTTAGCTTTTTCTGCCATGTCACAGGGAAAGAATATCATAGTTTCAGTCTCCCAGACATTGTTCAACATTTTCTTGTTTCCCCACATCATCTCTATCATCAATTTTGATAACCAACCAAATCAAAACTTAACTTCTTTAGTTAGCTAAAAGTTTAACAACATTATTCAGCCAAAAAATGTGTAACAGCATTAATTTAATTATCTACTGCTTAGTTAATCGGTTCTTTTCTTTTTCTTTTTATTTTTTCTTTGGTTTTGTTTTTTTTTTTTTTTTTTTTTTTTTTTTTTACACGGAAAGAAATTAATACAAGTAACTTTGTCAATTGAGTACGGTAAAAAGAAATTGTAAATTGAGTGTTAATAAGTGAATAGTACCTTTGCTTCGAAATTTAATAATTAATCCTGCTAATTATTTCTTGGGTTTGGTATAATGGGCATCCATTCAAAGTAAACGAAGGGAGCCCTCCAACCCCATCATCGATAACATCCAAACAGGCCCACTTTTTATCAGACATGATAACATGACCTTTCAAAAAACAAGGAATCCAATGGTTAAAGACAGCAAAGATAGCAAAGAGGTCTCTCTGCATGCATGATGAGCTTCACTGCTTTTTTTAAAAAAAGTTTTATTTTTTATTTTTTATTTTTATTTATCTTTTTTAAGTATATTTTCAGTGAAAAACCCACAGATCTCAGGTCTGTCACCATCATTCATCACAGAGAAACAGTACTACAATTTATGACCGTTGAAATACTTTTGCTTTCAAAGTTTTCAATACAAAGCTAAAAATAGGCTACTAATCACACTCTACCATTCCATTTATTTCCCCTAATGAAAATCCATTATTTACTTATTCTTTCAACCCAGAGGAAAGACACTACGCACTAGCCAGATTTCAAACTACTATTTCAACATGCCACGCGAAGGAGGGAAATCCTAAACAATTAAGAAGACACAAAACCCCAAGAAACTCATAGCTTGTCTCTAGACCACAAAATCAACGGCATAAATATGGGGACTTTGGCTTAACATTTTGGCTCAAATAGAAATGGACCAACAGTGTAGAGCAAATAAGGACGTTTTTGGTAAAAGATTGGCTTCTCTGCCCTTAAGAAGGCACCCTTAAACCCGTCGTGGAGATCAGCTGCTTTCTGGCAGGTCGCCAAAGGCGACGAGGCTAGTGACACCTTGCACTTGTGAGCGCCATAGCTGGTGATTTTATCATTTGCTGTGATGAAAAAGTAGCCATTCTTATCTGTTTTTGCTGTAAGAACCAGAGAATACTTGGTGTTCCTGCAGTATAGCCTTACGGTCCCACCTGCCAATGATAAATGCCCAACTCATTTACATAACAATATTTCTTAAACTTCAAAAATAGTTAAAAAAAAATAGAAGTTTTGGAACTTACCAAGAAGAGGCTTGGCTCCCCAGAGGGTTCGTTGCCCGGCATACTTGCAGGTGGCCTTGCAATAGACAACCCCTTGAACTGCAACCAACCTCCTGGGTGGGACGGCCGGTGGGTGTGAGGGAGGGTGGGCCGGTGAGGTTGATGGAGGGTGAGCAGGTGGGTGAGTGGGAGCATAATGGCTCGGTGGGTGGCTAGGAGACTGAACAGGCTTGTGAGTAGGAGCATGAGCCGGGGCTGGGGTAGGAGGATGACCATGGTGGTGGTGGTGGTGGTGGTGGGGGCTTGGAGCCGGAACGGGAGCCAGAACCGGAACCGGAACATGGTTGGGGGGAAGAGCCGGCGAGACAGAAGGAGGGTGGTGGTGGTGGTGGTGATGGTGATGGTGAGGACTTGGAGGGAGACTGGGGGCTTCTACTGGGTAATGGTGAGGAGGAATGGGAGGCACAGCTTGGATCTCTTCTCCCAAGACAGAGAAGGAGCTCACTAGAACCACAGTGAGCTGAAGAAGAGCAAGTGCTTTAACAGTAGCAAAACCCATTTCTTTCTTTCTTTTTTTATTTTTCACAGAGAGAGAGATGGTGAGACTCTGAGATTGAGGGTTTCAAGGGTGGGGATTTTATAGGGGTTTTTAGCCGTGATTCTCTGCCGGTTTTGTTAATTAAAAAAAAAAAAATGAATTTTCGGTGGGGTTGGATTACAAATGGGTTTCCGGGTTTCCGGGTCAGGGTTTAGAAGGCCAATCAGAATTTTGTATTTTATACGTATATGGCAAATTGGTGATGTGGGAATGGGTGGACAACTGGCACAGAAGACACTCACACGCAGAGGGGCGCGTAGCCAATGCTTGGAATTCTGCACATCTTGCAAGGTGAAGGTCGTAAGTTTCCGAGGTCTTCGATTCTTGAACCTAATTTTTTTTTTTTTCTAAATTTTTATAAAATTATATAATATTATATATATATTTTTTGTTATTCACTAAAAAAGAAAAAAAAAAAAGTGTTTTTGTTAAAACTTAAAAGTATAGATAAAATTTTAAAGTGTACCTTTAAAAGAAGAAAATGAAAGCAAAGCAATAGTTTTTTGGTAAATAAGCAAAGCAATAGTTAGGGAGAGGACACATTGGCGAAACCCGAAAGTAAAAAAGCATAGCCAATGGAAATGACGAGGGCTTCTGGTTAATGTGGGAGGATGAGAGAATATTGTACGTTACAAGGAACCCGTCAATATTTTGCGGTTCAAGTCTCTAAAGTTGGTTTCCGAGGAAAGGAAATTGGTTTTGGTCCGTGCCTCAAAACAGTCTTTGTCCCCTAAATTTGAGCTTTCATGGCAAAAATGAACTTATTTTACGTCGAATGTCTTTTCCTATGGATCATGTGGTTTTTCTTTATTGATTTCTCGTAATCATTTTTCATCATTAACGAATCTAGTGACTGTACATTTTTTTTTCCGTAAATATTTAGTGACTTTACATTAAATAATCTTGAGAGTTTACATTAAATAATCTTGTCCAAACACTAGCTTTAAATTACTCATACTATGGATTTAATAAAATTTTCAGGTTTTAGGGTGATTTTTGTTGAATTCACCTGGTATACGCACATAAACAAATAATGCATTTATAGAAACCCAAATTTTGGTACATATTAAGAATGTGGTATATATTAATTATATAGTTGATATTAAAATGGTACATATTAAGAATGTGGTATATATTAATTATATAGTTGATATTAAAATGGGGCTAGTTTTTTGGATCAAATTTGGCGTAATCTGGCCAATATAATACCATAATTTTGTGGCAAATGGTGTACCTACCCGAAGTCAAAGCAGTTTACTCAATCAATACATGGAGCACTGAAAGCATTAAACATGGTCGATAAGCTTTATTTGCGGCATCTCCAAACAAACCATTAAAGCATTTTTGGAGGGTAAGATATAGACTAGAATCAGGATTATAATAAAATAATCTTAATTTCATGATTAATTTGAGCAGTTGACAATATTTAAAAATTTTGTATCT
The DNA here is from genome assembly GCF_031755915.1 of Ziziphus jujuba. NCBI lineage: Eukaryota > Viridiplantae > Streptophyta > Magnoliopsida > Rosales > Rhamnaceae > Ziziphus > Ziziphus jujuba. The sequence continues at coordinate 22,899,635 of NC_083379.1, forward strand.
ATTAAATAATTCTCTTAGATTGGAATAACTAATGTAATATAAGAGGTGGAATAATTTTATCCCGCTCAGATTTGATTTTTTGTGATTTTTTTATTTTTTTAATCTTTATTTTTATATATATTTTTAAAATTTTTAAAAGTTTATTTCTTTTCGTTTCTTTTATTTTTTATTTTTTCAACTGTATCACCTTATTTTTTTCCCCCCCTTTCCTTCTTGTTTGGTTTTCTTCTGTTATTGTTTTTTAATTTATCCTTTTTTATATATATTATCTTCCGTTTCTTTCATTTCTTTTTTTTCAGATTTTTTTCAGTATTTATTCTTTTCTTCTATTTTTAGTACTTGTTTATTTTTTTCTCTTATTGCAACAATTCTAGTTTCAATTTTTTTTTATTCTTATCTTTCCATTTGTTTTTTTTTTTTAACTTTTTAATTTGCTTTTTTTTTTTTAATAAATTTTTGTTTCTCCAATTTTTTACCTTCTTTATGGATGTCTAATTTAATAATGTGATTTTACCGGTTGATATTAATGATTTTATATACTAATTTGATAAACTTTTTTTAAAAATAATTAATAAAGTAACTTATACCTTTCTTTTAATTTTAAACTTATCCAATTTAAATCATTTTGTTTCATTCATTAGTCAATTTAATAACACTTATATATATACATATATATATTGGAAGGAAAAAAAAAAAAAAACCAATAGTCATGTCCAAATGACACCAATATAAGATTGGATTATTCTTATTCCATCCAATCTCAATCCCAATCCTAATCTCAACCACAATCCACTCCAATCCAAACAGTTGTCCCTTAATCCAGGATAGCTATATTTATATTAACCTTGACCATGTATATATATATATATGTATGCATATATATTAATAATGCTACGAAATAGATGGACTTGTTTGTTAGATGATATGGATATTATATATATTATATTAAAGTTTCTAACCAATATTCTTGTAAAAACAAATAATCAATAAAAAATAATACATTACCTTTATCATATCATCTAATAAACAATTTAGTAACAATTTCACCTATGTGATACTATTCATATTTGTAATTAACTTTTCTATTTGTCTGCATTGTAATCTCATGCTTTTAAATGTAAATTTCAGTTATTTTCATCTAATTAAAATTCTACTCGTTGCAATAATCTAATTTGATAATATAATTCATCACCCATGAGAGATAACACTCTAAATTAATGTATATTTCTGATAAACCACTATGGCATGCTTAAATGATGCTGTCCCAAATAGCAATGTATGTGGGGAATAATGCTTGATTACTTTGGATCAAACATAATTGCCAGTCGCTTTTTACTTTTTACCTGGCATTTTGTTCATTCATGGGGAAACAAGATGACTGAACAAAATAATTCTTCGAAAATCTAATACAACTTGGCCTTTCCCAAAACTTATATAACACCGACTCAATTTAAATTTGGATGACATTTTATTTTTGTTTGCAAGTATCATCCCTTATATACATAATTTTTTCAAAATGTTATATAAAAAATGAGTGTATAAAAAATATGCAGATCTATATAAATACAAAAATTGAATAATCCAGTAAATAAAACTGTCACGCGTTGTCATTCTTTTAGCTTTACTTCAAAATCATTAAAAAAAAATACTCATTTCTCATTCTCTTTATTATTTATATTTATGGCTATTAATATAGTTAAATATTCCAAAAAACTCATCCATAAAACAATTATGTTTTTTCTTTCTCTTTATTAAATATATTTAATACAAAAATTTCATACAATAATACATATTCATGGATATGTAATAAATAAAATTTCAATATCATTAAAATATAGATTTCAATTATAAAATTTATCCCATTATTTGATTTCCTAAAAGTATATGTAACCATAAATAAATAATAATAATAATACTAATAACAATAATAATAACGATAAACGTATTTAAATTATATTATAAGGATTTAATATAGAAAAATTCATTACATGCAAGAAATAAAAAAAATAAAGATAATCATAATAAAAAACATTAAAAGAAGATTTTATAATATATATTAATATCTTTATCGGTTTATCATATTTATTTTGTTATAAAATAATAAATTATCTTACATGATAAAAATATGTTCGTAAGGCAAATAATAATAATAATAAAAGGTAATTAAATTATATTATGAAAATTTAATACAGAAAAGTTAATTATTTGTAAAGAATAAATAAAAAAAAATAGTAAGAATGAAAAAAATTAAAAAAGTTGTAATCTGTAATTAATATCTTTACTGCTTTATTATATTTATTTTATTATAAAATAATGAGATTTTCTTTATGGTAAGTAATAATAAAATTGATATTATTATTATTATTTTTTAATTTTTAAAATGTAAGGTAAAAAATGTGTATATAGTAAAAGATATTTCACATAAAAATTTTATAGACTAATACGTATTCATGGATATATAGTAAATGAAATTTTATTATAAAATAATAAAATTAATGTACGATAATTAATAATGAAATCATTATCAAATTATCAAAAAATTTAAAATGAATAATACATTTTTTTCAATTTTATTAAAAAGTGCTATATATATATATTTAAAATTACTTTTAAAAGGTAATTTTAAGATTATGATCATATATATATATATATATGGTTAATTATTATAAATATTTCATTTATTAATGAAAATAATACCATCTTCTCAGCAAAAATAAAAAATATACAAAATTAATGATAAAGAATATTGTATATATATACTCAAATTTATGAGGCAAATTCTTGAATGATAATTAACATTCAATTTCCATCTTTGGGTATTTGAAAGATATCACAATTAAACTTTTTATTGGATTTTGGATATTTTATTATTATTTTTCATGAAGCATAAATTTTATAATTTTAACTTTAATTTATATTGTAAAGGAGAAGAACTCATGTAAAGAAAAAAAATAGACATGGTCTTTTTTCTTAATCACCAATCCACTGTTGGATATAATATAGAATGAAAATTTCAAAAATTTTACACTTTAACTTTTTCATTTAATAAAAATACCTTAAAATTATTTGCATTTTTCATGTTTAAATATTCCATCTAATAAAGCATTTGAAATTGTTTGCATTTTCGGTGGACTGATTGCCTGGAATTGATGAAAATTGAAAAAAAAAATTGTTTTCTATTTAATTTCCAACGATATTGGGAATTATGAATTATAAATTTATATGACAATTTAATAAATCACTTTAAAATCTATATGCATATCTATCTATATCTATATTATATATAAAAGTAAAATAGTCAATAAATTTTTTTTCCATGTGTTATCATTAGATTTATTTATTTTTCATCCAAAAGAATAAAAAAGAAGAGTATAATATTAATTTATGTCTCTAGATTTATCTGTCTAATATTATATACAATTATTTCCCAAATATTAATTAATTACTATTTATATAGATATCTTATTACTTTTGAAAATGTATCTTCTTAATAAAATAAAAAATAGGATAAGAAATTATGAAAAAGCACTTTCCATATAAGATAATAAAATATCAATAAATTATGAAAAAAAAAACATGAATACCGACTTTTAACATATAAAAAAAAAACTATATCATACAATTCGCCAAACAAACTATTTTATAGATAATATTGATATTACACATACACAAGCCAATTAATCATTAATTTAAAATTTTAAAATTTAAAATTAAAAAATATTGACTTATATAAATTTTTTATTTCTATAAGTTATAAAACTAATTGTTCATATTGAATGCCCATTAATTTAAAATTTTAACATTTCAATATAAGGCATTTTAAATTTTAATATTTTAAATTTATAAAATTTAAAAATTTTACTCACATAAATTATTTATAGATATTATTAGCTAATACTAAATAGTCTATTAATTTAAAATAGGTTGAATATAAGACTATTCAAATTTCAAATTATATATATTATTATAATAAGTAATTAATATAGACAATTATTGAAATATCAATTATGATATTAAGGTGTTAAAATTTAAAATTTAAAATTTGAAAATTTTCACCTATGAAATGAATATTATTAATCCCAAAGCATTAAAAATGATCTTCATAACCAAGTAAAAATTAGGATAATAAATTATAGACAAGCACTCTCCGATTAACAAGTTAAAAAAATTTTCAATTACCTCATAAATACTAATTAATGTCATTTATGTACGATTAATATTACAATTGGTAATTAGGCTATATTTAATTTCATTTGGATTTTTAAATATGAAAAAAATATATAAAAATAGTCAATTATTTAATTTATATTGATCCAAAAGACCCAAATTATATTTTTCTCTCCTAATCACCCAATTATGGCTTTTAAATAGTGATAATAAACTTGGAAGTTGATTGTGAAATTAGAGGCCCCTGAATAAAATTAAATTTATTTCTTTAGGAGGAAATAAATGAATCTGAATAAAGCAAATAATATCTTTTTGAAATAATAATTATTTTTTGGAGTAAATGAAGCTTGAATAAGGCTAATTATTTATTTTGAAAAGGAAAATTGTTTTTTTTTTTTTTCCTTGAATGAATGAGGGTATAAATAAGGCTAGATTCATAATATTCAGATTGAGAAAGATGGTGACCGTACATGATTATTTTTCAAATTAATTCAAATAATGAAGTAAAAAGTAATAATTTGGAACAATGGCTTAATTTTAAGAATTGTAAAAAATTTACATTCATTATTCAAAACAATATTTGTGTTCTTATTAAATTTTAAAAGTCTTTCACTATAAATAGATAATGGAGCAAATGATTTTTCAATTCTAAATCACTCAATGTTACCTCCTTAATTCCAATTTTGTTATAATATATTGTTATTGTCTCAAAAAAATTATTGTTATTTTTTGTTATTTTACTTAGTTGACTAAATTTATATTTATTTATTTATTTATTTTTCATTATAACTCATTGAACAATCCTTAATTTGTTTATTTTCTGCAAATTAGTACAATCATTTGATTTTTATCATATTTATTTTGCGTAATAATTATTATTTTATTATCATATTTTCTTTATTACTTAAATTGAATTTAGAGTGGCACTTCCACACTCATTAAAGAAGATGTTCAAATTATTTGATTTTTACAAAACTACCAAACAATATTAATAAAAATTGTAAAATCGATAATAAACTATCAATGATCTTTAGTCTTTATCCATAAAAAATAATATAATTAATTAATTTGATTTCATTTGAATATAATTAATTTTCAAAATCATTTATTATATATGTCGTGCATCGCATAGGATGATACTAGTATCAATTAGAATTTAATTGATAGCTTTATATGAAAATATAAAAATTTACATGTGACACATTAACCAAAAAAAAAAAGAGTAAAACTGCAATAAGCATATAATATAAGGGTGTGTATACTATTCTTAAAAATATACATAAAGGTATCTACTGGTGTAAAATGGATCAGGTTGGCATCAATATGACACAAGTACAATATGTTGAAATTGAACACGTCATGTGAAGCATGTAATGGGTTGTGTAAGTGCCTTAAAAATAGAAAAAACTTCAATACATCAGGTGTATACACCCTGTCTCTCACATAAGATGAAGGTACACCCTCCCTCACAAAGAGTGTATGAGTACCCACACCCTATGTGAAAGGGAAGGTATATACACCTGTTGTACTGAAGAATTGTTGTAGTGAAGAGCTTCTCCTTAAAAACTAGCCCACGATGGATGAAGCCTAGGACGGACGTATGGTACAAAAGGCACAAAATTGCTATTAAAAAAGAAAAAGAGAGAGTAATGTTAGATGTACTATCTAGTTTACCAAGATATCTACCAAGTGTGCAAATGTTATTATTTTATTCGTTAATATATTAATTTAATTTAAATATGAATAAATAAACTTTTGAAAGGATAAACATAATTAAATATAAGTCAATCAAATAATGACATATGCATACTTGATAGATAATGGTACTTGTAACATGATTTTCAAAAAATATATTACATTAATTTTTTTCCTTTTTATTTATTAAGCGTAGGAGATTTGAACATAGGCCTTGTTTGATATATCTTTTACTTTTGCTTGCTTTTTCTTCTGCTTCTCCAAAAGTACTTTTTATGTAAGGAACTTTATACAAATCTAGGACGACCTGCTCATAAACCCGTATTATATTAGCCCGGATCTAATTATGTTCAAGTTCTAATGGTCACCTTAACCCCTAACCAACCTGTGATTAGAAACCTTGGTATATAATGAAGACGCCACAATAGGTGATGGAAGGCCTATTAATAAGTTAAACTAAAACACTCATTCACTAATGGTGTTTTAGGTGTTCAAAAGAATAAAGAGAATTCAATCTTACAAATAATTTTCTGTATAAAATTCAAGCTTTATTTCTCATTAAAAATAAGCCTTTAAATAGGCTAAGATTACAAAGCAAAAACCCTAAAAAAATTAATTCAAAACCAGACTCAAAGTGTGGAGAAAAAGAAAGTAGAGAAAAGGAAAGTAGAGAAAAGGAAAGTGCCTAATTTTTCCTAGTTTCTAAACTAATTTGGATTAATTAATTCCTTTATTTTGAATTAGGAGTTAATTAATTTACAATTGAAATACTAAAATAATAAATTTCCCAAACTTATTTTTCCAGCAAATAAATAAATAAAAATCAAAATAAAAGACTAATTTCCTAAAACAAAAAAGTCAAAATCAAATTAGAAAACCAAAATACTAGCTTTTTGACTAAGTTGACTTTGACCAATCTTTGATCAATTTGAACTCCGAATCAGCTTCAATATGCTTTCTGGGATGCCAAATAAGCTGAATATGATGTCCCACACGTTGCCCATGCTTGGAAGAGGAAGATAAAGCCAACTCAGTAAAATACAGTAAAGCTAGCACAAAATACAGTAAAAAACATGCCAAATTTGAAGCTGTCTGTACAACCCCTTTTTGAATTTCTTTTAAGCTACCTTGAATTGATTCCATATCCTCTCAGACATATTTATTTAATCCATAAAGAGTTGGAACCATTTCATGCTGCCCGTTGTCCATATTTGCACCAAAACTGCTACCCGGGTCCGTATCGGCTTCCACCACTTGGATGCTTAGAATAGGCTTTGTATCTTCAAGTATGGACAAGCTCTGTTGAGAATTGATTACCCCCTATATAAATGCTCCTAGGTTGTCCTTAAATCTCTTAATTTGAGCTTTTGTGATTGGCATTGTCTTCATCCGTGTTGGGTCAGCACCCCAGCGGGTTATCGGTTGAGCGGGCTCGGGCGGAATCACATTATTCCCCTCCTCTTGAAAAGGATTTGTCCTCAAATCAAGATCATCACCTACAGCAAAAGGATTTAAATCAGCAACATTAAATTCAGCACTCATGTTATACTCACCCGGCAAATCAAGCTTGTAGGCATTCTTGTTATTCGGCTCCAAAACTTGAAAAGATTCGTCCACATGCGGCATAGGCTTGGACTTTTTTTGTTCGGGGAACCTCTTCTTTCTTAAGTGCAGCCAAACCAAATCTCATGGGTCAAACACTATCATAAAAAATAGTAGAAATACAAGTTCATCACACTTTTTAATATTAGCAAATAATATCTCCCAAATTTTCAAATTTCCACTAAGTAAAGCTTTTAATAATGCTGTTAAAGTTTTATACAACAAAAGCATTTTTAATTTAGCATCTTTGTAATTCATAACCAGCAATGGTTTCTTACCCAAGATAGCCTTATTAACATCCCCAAAACTCAAATAAAATTTTTTATTTTTTCTTTCTTTCCTTTCTTTTCCTTTCTCTCTCTCGGTTTTCTCATCATTTCTCTCGGGTTTCTCCATTCTTCTCACCCCACTTTCGCCCTTCTCAAGTTTTTTCCACTCAATTTCTGTTTGAAAATGCTTACCTTGGACAGCAAGCTTAGACTTACCTTCTTGGATGGATGGTGAAGCCGTTAATGCGATACTAGCCTTCTCCTTGAGTGTTTCGGCCTCCCTCCTTTGTTGGATTAGTAATTGGTCTTTATATACTTCCTTTGGAGTTAATGGCTCCAGCTTGACCTTTTTACCTTTGAATGTAAAAACAATACAATTCTCTCGACGAAATTGAGTAGCATCTTTATCAAATTGCCATGGTCTACCTAATAGAATATGTCCGGCATGCATAGGCACAACATCACACAAAATAGCATCTACATATTTATCTATGTTAAATTCTACTGTGGCTTGTTTATTCACTTTTATATCACCACTATCATTAATCCATTGTAATCTATAAGGTTCTGGATGTTTAATAGTGGTTAAGCCTAATTTGTCAACTATAAGATTGCTAATTACATTTGTACAACTTCCACTATCAATAATCATACTACAAATCTTACCTTGAATTTCACATCGGGTGTGGAAGATGTTCTCTCTTTGAATTTCATCCTCATCTTTGTATGAAGTAAGGATCCTCCTTGCAACTAAGCTCAAGTCAGCCCTTAGAGGTTGGAGTGTTTCGGGTTCCTCATGGTCATCCCCTCCAAGTTCTTCATCATCTAATTCGGCCTTTCCCCCACTTTCCTCACTTTCGGATTGTAGTTCACCATTACCTTTCAGCACCATGATCCTCCTATTGGGGCATTTATTAGCAATGTGTCCTTGTCCTTGGCATTTAAAACACACAATTTCATAAGTTTTAGAAGGCTTAGGATTAGATTTACCTTCATTTTTGTGTGCATGGACAGATTCGGTTCTAGTATCTCTTTTTGGCCGAATGGAGCTTTCTTCACCTAGTTTCGGTTTTTGTCTTGCTTCAAAGGTGGGATTACTTCTCCAAGCACTTGGATTTGATCTTCCGCTGTTAGAAACTCCTCCAAACCACCCCTCCTCTTGAATTGATGCTATAATTTAATAGCCACATGCAACATCTCCTCCAATTCTACATATTGTTGCAATTCTAGTTGGTTGGCTATCTCACGATTCAAACCACCAAGAAATCTTGCCATGGTTGCTTCTCTATCCTCATTCATGTTTAACCTCATCATAAGCATCTCCATCGCCTTGTAATAGTCCTCCACGGACATACTTCCTTGAGATAGGGATTGAAGCCTTTGATGTAGCAACCTATGATAATGTGATGGTATGAACCGCTTCCTCATGGCTCCCTTCATTTGGCGCCATGTAGTGATTAAGTCATCACCAACTCTCCTTCGGATGTTTTGCTCATTGGTCCACCTTTGGAGTGCATAATGACCAAACTCCATTGCTGCCATCTTCACCTTCTTGGCCTCCGAATAATGATGACAATCGAAAATCATCTCCATTCTCTCTTCCCATTCCAAATATGCTTCTGGATCACTTTTAACCGTGAATGGTGGGATGTTGACCTTGATGTTGCCAAGATCATCATCTTCATTCCTTTCCGGTCGCCCATGGATTAGCCTTTTTTGAGGTTCAAAAATTTCATCAAACCTTTCATCCAAGTCATCTCCATAGTTACTTCTCCCGAATTCCTCTCTTGGTCGCCCTCGGCCTCCTCTACCTCGGCCTCCATGAGCATCTAACCTTATATTGGGCACTCCTTAGGATGTTTCTAACCTGTCCATCTTTTGATTTAAATGGTCAAATCGGGCATTCATCCACTGTAATTGCTCCAATATAGCCCTCATGTCTGTTTGCTCACCACTCCCCGTAGCTTGGAAATCACCTTTAAATCCTACGGACTCCTCTTCATTAATTCTCAAAGGTGGATCTTCTCTTCTCACCCTTGACTCTGCCATGTTAGTATGAATAGTACAAAAATAAAATAAATTCTCACCAAATTCACTCCCTCACGTGTTTCACTCAATATAAGAACTCGACACTCGTGTTTGCACAATAATTTCGGCTTTTAACCCTCTTTTGTGCTCACACTCTCTTGCCTTTTTTCTCTCAATAAATTATCTCAAAGTTCTAATTAAAACACCCAAAAAACAGCAATTAGATCACAAGTATGTTTTAATTAAACTTATCAACAAAACAGTAGCTAAAAGTAGGCAATACCGAAGAATTCAACAAAACCTAGTTTTTGGCTTTTCGAGGCAAAATAAAGCAAATTAATGAGAAAACGTTAGAATTTTGAAGATCTGGACCAGATGGTAATAGATTATGAGTTCAAGAATAAAATTCTAGAAAAAGAAATTCAAATACGAACAAGAATCAAAGAGAACAAAAATATAGAGAAGTGTTGGTTGTTGTTCTTGTAATTCAAGTTTTGTATGAAATCCTTTAACTAATTTTAATCCAAATAATTTAAGCACCCATAATTAAAAAATCCAAAAAAATAATTCTCCAAAACCTCAAAATATCACAAATCAAATCTCCAAATCAAACAAGTTCCCAATCTCAAATTTCAACACCAAATTCAACAAACCCGAAATTTTGTTTTTTGTTTTTTTTTTTATTCGACTTTACCTCTTCTTTTTTTTTTTTCCTTCACTCACAGTGCATAAGTCAACTGCAGTAGCAAAGATCAACACCAAAAATTACACTTCCAGACCAAAAATCCACCAAACCCGTGGCCTTTAACAAAAACAAAAGTGCAGTTTTTTTTTTTTTTTTTTTTTTAATATGTTGCCGCAAACCCTTCTTCTTTTTTGTTTTTTTTGGAATAAATGAATGCAAATATTCAAGACTAAAACAGCAAAGAAAAATCAACAAAAACCAAAATTAACAAGAACAACGATGAAAAACAACCAATAAATTAGAAAACAAAAATACGATAAAACTAGGAAATCTTAATTCAACTAGGAATGAAATATATATATATATATATATCTTTTACATGATGCAGAACGTGTATGATGATAAAAGAAACCTTAACCTATTGCTAAAATTGCAGATGAATACAAAAATAAATAAAGCAAATAAAGATAGATCAAACCTGAATAAAATTTGGCTCTCATACCAAATGATACGAACTTAGGACGACCTGCTCCTAAACCCATATTATATTAGCCCAGATCTAATTATGTTCAAGTTCTAATGGTAACCTTGACCCCTAATCAACCTGTGATTAGAAACCTTGGTATACGATGAAGACGCCACAATAGGTCATGGAAGGCCTATTGATGAGTCAAATTAAAACACTCATTCACTAATGGTGTTTTAGGTGTTCAAAAGAACAAACAGAATTCAATCTCACAAATAATTTTCTGTATAAAATTCAAGCTTGATTTCTCATTGAAAATAAGCCTTTAAATAGGCTAAGATTACAAAGCAAAAACCCTAAAAAATTAAGTCAAAACCGGACTCAATGTGTGGAGAAAAAGAAAGTAGAGAAAAGGAAAGTGCCTAATTTTTTCTAGTTTCTTAAACTAATTTGGATTAATTAATTTCTTTATTTTGAATTAGAAATTAATTAATTTACAGTTGAAATACTAAAATAATAACTTTCCTAAACTTATTTTTCCAGCAAACAAATAAATAAAAATCAAAATAAGAGACTAATTTCCTAAAACAAAAAGTCAAAATCAAATTAGGAAACCAAAATACTAGCTTTTTGACGAAGTTGACTTTGACCAATCTTTGACCAATTTGAACTCCAAATCAGCTTCAATATGCTTTGTAAGATGCCAAATAAGCTGAATATGAAGTCCCACACATTGGCCATGCTTGAAAGAGGAAGAAAAAGCCAACTCAGCAAAATACAGTAAAGTCAGAATAAAATACAGTAAAAACAGGCCAAATTTGAAGCTGTCTGTACAACCCCTTTTTGAATTCCTTTGAAGCTGCCTTGAATTGATTCCATATCCTCTTATACATATGTATTGAATCCATAAAGAGTTGGAACCATTTCATGCTGCCCGTTGTCCATATTTGCACCAAAATTGCTACCCGGGTCCGTATCAGCTTCCACCACTTGGATGCTTAGAATAGGTTTTGTATCTTCAAGTATGGATAAGCTCTGTTGAGAATTGATTACCCCCTGTATAAATTCTCCCAGGTTGTCCTTAAATCTCTTAATTTGAGCTCTTGTGATTGGCCTGGTCTTCATCCGTGTTGGGTTAGCACCCCAGCGGGTTATCAGTTGAGCGGGCTTGGGCGGAATCACATCACAACTCTTTATTGATTTTGATTAGAAGTGTCTTTTGAGGCCTAAAACACTTCTTAAAAATTAACCAAACACTTCTACAAGTAGCTTTTCAGTTTCAAAAGTTGTTTATGGTGTAACGCCCTACATTCACCAACATTCCACTCTCTTGCTCCGCTGATATTGCTCCCAATTTAACCAATTTACTCCAAACGTGTACAGAGTTTTTTGTTCAGACTTTCTAAGAGATCACCTATATTAGAATTGTTTCCACTGGAGCATGCTTAACCCTAGAGAACCCTGAAGCCAATCACTATAAAAACACATTGGCTGTTAAGAGAGTGCCTTCTTTATATTTGAATCATCATTGTCTTACATATAAACAATGTGAGATTGGACACTAGGCAACATTTGCCAGTAAAGTAGCTAGCTAGTGCCCTATTCTCGCCCGTATTTATCCTTGGAGCATTACATTATTTAACCCTTGGTCGTCACAATCTACCCTTTTTAGGGCCCAACATCTTCACTGGCACATTTCCTGCTGGTATAAGCTTTGATATCATCTTTAACACATCGACACTCTTTTTTCGCACCAATATTGTTCCCAATTTAACCATCACACTTCATATGGTATGTTTTTATTTAAAAAAAAAAAAAAAACTTTTAGAAGGTCACTTATCTTAGCATTGCTACACTGAAGCATGCTTAACTTCAAAGTTCTTTCAAACACTAAGGTCAATCATTTTTAAAAGGCCTTTAAAAATGCCTTAGTTATTAAGAGAATGCTTATTTTATATTTGAACTATCACCATTCTACACTTAGATGATATGAAATTAGACACTAGGTGGCTATTACAAGTAAGGTTGTCTACCAATTCTTTACACCCACCAATACTTGCCTTAGCAGTGTTACACTGGTTCACCCTTGGTTGTCATAATAGACCTTAGTGTATCATTTATTGATCTTGTACTTTCTCACCTTGCATCTTTTAGGGCTCATAGGTCTTACAATACACCCCCTTTATAGCTTAACATCCTCGCTGGCACACTTTTGACCATGTATAAGCTTTGATACCATTTGTAATACTCGAATTTTATTGGCTTCCTACTCTCTTAAACAATTGATACTGTCCTAAATTTAACCATCGCACTCTAGATGGTATGAGATTTTTTGTTTAGACTTTCCAAGAGGTCATCCATAGGATTGCTCTTACTGAAACATGCTTAACCTTAAAGTTCTTTCTAATTCTAAAACTAACCACTTTTAAAAGGTATTGTCTTAAAAGTGTTTACTTTATATTTGAACACCATACCGCTATTTTACTCCATTGATATTGTTTCCAATTTAACCACCACACTCTATATAAACTTCATAGAAGGTTATCATTCTAGAATTGCGCCCACTAGAGCACTCTTAACCTCAAAGTTCTTTCGAACCCTGAGACTAACCACTCTAAAAAAGACCTCAATTGTTAAGAAAGTGTCTACTGTACATTTGAACTATCAGCATTTTAAGCTCTAGCGATGTGAGATTAAACATCAAGTGACCTTTGCAAGTAAGGTAACCTAACAGTGCTTCACACTTGTTAACACACACCTTGACAGTATCACATTGGCTCATCTCTGCACATCACAATCCATGCTAGTGTATTGTTCACTAATCTTGCCATTTCTTACCTCGCATTCTTCAGGGCTCACAAATCTTACATAAGGCTTCTTAAAAACCATGCCAAATAAAGCTTTAGAATCATTACTTAAAAAATAATAAATGACCACTGGGCTCTCTCTACATGACAATATACTCTGTTAACTCTTTCATATTGTTTATTTTTTTTGTTCCTTTTCTCAAGTTTTAAGAAGCACAATATTTTATTAAATTAATTTTATTTAAGATTTGTGCTTTTTTGATTTCCATGATCATATTTTTGCTTATTTAGAGATTTTTTTACAATAATGTTATGTGATTGATTTTTTCTGAAGGATTTAAGAAATTAATCAATGATGCAATTTTTCTTTTCTCTTTTATATAATTATTCATTGTGTATAAATCATAAAATAAATTTACTGCATTAAATTTAAATTCATTGTTAATTTACTTTTTATGTATTAATTTAATACATTAAATAAGTTATTAACTAATGTTTACAAAAAAAAAAAAAAAAGTAGATATGAATATAAAATTATTCAACATAAACAGAAACTTGTTAGGTGGGTTCATCCCACATGTTTATATTGCTACAACACCTTTAGGATGCTAAGGGTCGTTAAATGGGTTTATCCCATAGGTTTCGTTTCTTTTACTCTCCGGTAGTGCTCCAGGACGCCATGCTAAGGGTTGGTGATACATTGTTTATGTTTCAAGTATAGTATCAATTTTATGATATTTATTGTTTTATTGCACTTTCATAGTTATTTTATGAAATCATGTTTATATTATTTTATGCTTAATATATATATATATTACGATTGATCCAGTTTATAATATTTTTAATGAACATTAATTTATACTATTTGAGCATCTATCTTATGATATCGATTTAGGGTACAAGATTGGATTTTATGAATTAATTTTAAATGAGGACTCTTTCAAAAGAGTGGACCGATAGGTTTGAGAGAAAGTTCTACAAAAATAAAATATTATTTTTCTATTGTATCATGCCACTCACTAAGATTTTTTTATCTCATGTATTATTTTTTATTTTTAAATTCGTTCCCATATGTTCAGGCCATAAGCTGACAGTCTACTTCGCACATTGTCTGTTGTTCCGTGTTTTCTGCAACAACAATAGTATTTATCTATCTTTATTTATCTTTATTTTTCTAGACTTATTTACTTCAGTTGTATTTTTAAATTTTATAAATACTCTTAGAATGCTTTGACCAAAATATTGAATACAGTAGTGATATTATGTATGTGTACTTATGGCTTGTAGTATGATGGGTTATAGGTATGGACCACAGCTATGAATTTGCATGTTGTTGTGATTCTATCTTTATATTGAGGTATTGTTTATTATGGCATGTGTTGTTTGTCCATAGCTTAAATGAGGTTCCCTTAGATATTCTTTAGCGATTGCTCAATAGGACATCACTAGGCGGGACCACCTGGGAGATCCTTAGAAGGTTCTAGGGGCGGGTCCTGTTAGCCTAGTATTAGAGCTTTAGGTTCTAAATTCCTCAGGACTGTGCATTGCTATAGAATTCATCCTATGTTTTGCCTTCCATACCAATTCTTTTGTTAGTGTTAATAATATTTTTACTTATTCTTTTGTATAGATCTTTTTCTTGATGCTGCGAGGAGGTAGAAGTAGTTCCTAGCAAGCTTTATCTTGGCTAGATGATATGGAGAAAATCTTTGATGAAGGTATGAATTGTCCAGACAAGGACAGGGTCAAGATTGCTAGCTTTATGTGATAAGAATCCACCAATTCCCATACAACCGACTACCCGCTAGGGTGCTGATCCTGCAAAAATGAAGACGGAGCCAATCACAGGGGTACAAGCTAAGATATTTAAAGATAAACTGGTTATCTTCATACAAAGTATGACTTAAACTCAAGAGGGCATAACAATATCTGAAGATCCAAATCCCGTCTTTTGCATCTAAGTTACGAAGGCGGAAATGGACTCGACAAGCTGTTTTGGTGCATCTATTGCTCCCGGACAACAAGGAATTAATTTGTTGACTTATAAATAATATTGAGCACTCCAAGAGACCATGAAATCATGTCAAGGCTGAAGCATGATGGACGAAACATCACATTTACACACAAGACTCCATTTGGCCGAAAATCATCCAATTTGGCGCTGCCTTTGACCTTTTTTGTTAATCAAGCAAGTTTGACTTATTCCAATCAAGGGCAATGTCTGGGAATCAATATTAATCCTATTTGGCATCCTAAATGGCATATAAGAGCTGAATTGAAGCCTAAACTTGCTAGTGATTGGATAAAAGGAGCATAGTAATCAACTACTCAACTAGTTTCCTAATTTGAGCATTTGATTTTTATTTTAGGAAATAGTTTTTTATTTGGTTTTTATTTGATTATTTGCTGGAAAAATTAACTTAGTAAAGTTGATACTTTATTATTTGATTGTAAATTAATTAATTCCTATTTCAAAATTAAGGAACTAATTAAACTAAATTAGATTAGGAAAGGAGGTAAAAATTCGACCGCACCTTAAATTCCTAAACACTTGGCCAGTTTTACCTAGTCTTTTAGGGTTTTATTATTTTGTTCATTCAAACCTTATTTAAAGGCTTAATTTTCAATGGAATGTCAGCTTAGATATTATAAAGAAAAATATTTATGAGAAAGAATTCTCTTTGTTTTCTTTGAACACCTAAAACACTTAATAGAAATCAAGTGTTTTAGTTTGACTTATCAATAGAACATCCATCACCTATTGCGACGTCTTCATCATATATTAAGATTTCCAATAGCAAGTTGCTTAAGGGTTAAGGTGACCATTAAAATCTGAACTTAATTTTCGATTCTGGCTAATATAATATGGGTTTAGGAATAAGTCGACCTAGGTTCGTATCATTTGGTATCATAGCCGTATTTTGTTCAGATTTGATCTATCTTATTTGTTTTATTTTGTTTTGTGTTAATAATCAATTTTAACATTAGGTTAAGGTTGCTTCTATCTTCTTTATGTTCTACATTACAAAAAAGAAAACAAAAAATTCTGCATAGCTGAATTTGTTTCTTTGTTTTGCCAAATTTTTGCTTCCTAGTTTGTTGGTTGTTTTGCATATTAGTTCTTAGTAGTTTGGTTAATTGTTGATTTTTATTTGCTGTTTTAATATTAATTAGTTGCATTCATATATTCAAAAAAAAAAAAATAAGGAGATTTGAAAGCATATTTCATAAAGAACCTAAAAATTGTGCAATTTGTTCTTGTTTAAAGTGTGGATCGGGTTTTTTGAGATTTTGGTGTTGGAATTACAATTTTAGTGTTGTTTCATGCTATTGGAGTTGGTGTTTATAATCTGTGAGTGTTTAACAAAAAAAAAAAAAAAGGGAAGAAAAGCCCAAGATGAAAAAAAAAAAAATTACTATACAAAGGCCAGTTTCGGTAGATCATTATTGAGGATTGTTTGCTTTCGGGAAACACAATTGTAACTACTGGGTTATTGATCATTTGTTCAATATTTGGTTGCTGGATTTTGAATTTTGATGCTAAAATTGTTTGCATTAAAATTGGTAAAGGATTTGAAACAACAACTTAAATTACAAGAACTACAACCAACAACTTTTTCATATTTTGTTTGATTGTTTCTTGTTCATTGTTTGAATCTCTTTTCTAAATTTCATCCTTGAATTATTGGTTTCTTAATAATCTTTTCTGCTTCTTATTGACTCCAAAAATTGCTTGTTGATATACCATTTTTTGGTTGGTTAAGCCGATACTAGGTTTTATCAATTCACTTAGTATTTGCTTGCTTTTTGTTGCTATTTTATTGATAAGTTTAATTAGAACATACTTGTGATCTAGTTGCTATTTTGGGTATGTTTCAATAGAGCTTTGAGATAATTCTTTGATTAGAAAAATGTAAGAGAGTGTGAGCTTAAAAGAAGGTCAAAAGAAAAAACTAGTGTGCAAATACGAGTGCTGAGACTTTGTTTGAGTGAAACACGTGAGGGAGTGATTTTGGTAAGGATTTTTGCATTATTTTTACTAACATGACAGATTCAATTTAAGCAGAGGAGGTGATTCATAAAGAAATATTGAAGAGGAATCCATGGGATTCAAAGGAGATTCTAGAG
The DNA here is from genome assembly GCF_031755915.1 of Ziziphus jujuba. Classification (NCBI taxonomy): domain Eukaryota; kingdom Viridiplantae; phylum Streptophyta; class Magnoliopsida; order Rosales; family Rhamnaceae; genus Ziziphus; species Ziziphus jujuba. The sequence continues at coordinate 22,917,482 of NC_083379.1, forward strand.
CAACGGGAAGTTTAGGTGAACCTACGACATGATGGCGGTCTTGAAACAATTACAACAGGTGAACGTTTGCTTTGATCAAGTTGATCAAAGAATGGATAGGTTTGAAACATCACAAGATGGACTGAATCCAAGGAAAGAATTCCAAGGAGGTCGAGGTCGAGATCGAGGAGGCCATGGATGTTTCAGGGAGGAATTCAAAGGAGGTAATTATGGAGATAACCTAGAAGAAGAGGTTGAAGATATTTTTGCACTCCAAGGAAGGCAAACTAGTGGGAGGCAAGATACAGAGCAAAATGATGAGCTTGGAAATATTAAGGTCAATATACCATCTTTTATGGGAAAGAATGATCCGGAGGCTTATCTAGAGTGGGAGGAGCGTATGGAGATGATATTTAATTGCCATAACTACTCCAAAGCAAAGCAAGTTAAATTGACTGCTTTGGAATTTGGACATTATGCACTCCAATGGTGGACTAATGAGTAAGGTACCCAAAGGAGAGTTGGTAATGAATTAATTACTACTTGGCAATAAATGAAAGGAGCCATGAGAAAGAGATTTATACCGATTCATTACCATAGGTTGCTGCATCAAAAGCTTTAATCATTATCACAAGGAAGTAGGACCGTGGAGGACTACTACAAAGAGGTGGAGATGCTCATGATAAGCTTAAGTATGAATGAGGACCGTGAGGCAACCAGGCCATGGTTTTTGCGAGGTTTGAACCAAGAGATAGCCAACCAAGTGGAGTTACAACAATATTTAGATATGTAGAATTGGAAGAGATGCTTCATGTGGCTATCAAAATTGAGAACCAATTCAAGAGGAGGGGTACAAGCTCACGGTTTAGAGGAGTTTCCAACAGCGGGATTCCTAATTCAAGTGTTTGGAGAAGCAATCTCATTTATGACACATGGCCAAAACCGAAGCAAGGAGAAGAAGGCTCCAATCGGCTAAGGAGGGATACAAGGCCGGATTCAACTCAAGCACCTAAGTTGGAAGATAAATCTAATCCTAATCCTCAAGAACTAGAGATATTGTTTGTTTTAAGTGTCAGGGACGATGACATATTGCCAATCAATGCCCGAATAGGAGAATTATGGTGCTGAAAGGCAATGAAGAGTTGGAGTCCGAAAGTGAATAATCCGAAGCTAAAACAGAATTTGTTGATGAAGAAATTGGAGATGAATTACATGAAGAAGCGAGACTCTCAAAGCTTCAAAGGCTGAATTGAGTTTGGTGGCAAGGAGGGTCTTGACCGTGTATAAAGATGAGTATCAAGTCCAAAGAGAAAACATTTTCCATACCCGATGTGAAATCCAAGATAATATTTGTAGTATGACAATTGATAGTGGAAGTTGTACTAATGTAATTAGTAACGTGCTATTTAATAAATTAGGTCTAATAACAATCAAACATTCCAAACCATATAGATTACAATGGCTTAATGATAGTGATGAAATGAAGGCTAGTAAACAAGCCAAAATAAAGTTTAACATTGATAAATATGTGGATGTTGTTTTATCTGATGTTGTGCCTATGCATGCTAGTCATATTTTATTGGGAAGACCATGGTAATTTGACAAAGACACCATACATTATGGTCAGGAGAATGCCATTGTATTCCGATTCAAAGGTAAGAAAATTAAGCTTGAACCGTTAACTTCAAAAGAGGTAGTTAGAGACCAACTACAAATACAACAATAGAGGGAGGCTGAATGGCTCAAGGACAAAGCAAGCATGGCACCCATGGCTTCACCATTTGTGAAGGAAGGTAAGACCGACTCATCCATCCAAGGTAAGTATTCTAAACTCAAAATTAAGGGGAAAAAGAGAGAGGAAGTCAAGAGGGAGATACAAAGTGAAAAAGCCGAGAGTGTGAGAAAGGTGAGGTTGCTGAGAGTGGGAAAGCAAAAGAGAGGAAAGAAAAGAAAAAGAAATTTTTTTATCTTAGTTTATGTGAGGTTAAAAAGGCATTTTTGAGTAATAAACCATTACTGGTCATGATTTATAAAGATGCTTATTTAAATCATCAAACTGACCTTGAAAAGCTTGAGTTGCCAAGTTCTATTTCTTCTTTTTTGTAGGAATTTGATGATGACTTTCCAGAGATAATTCCAAGTGGTTTACCACCTCTTTGAGGGATTGAACATCAAATTGATTTTATTCCTGGAACTGCGATTCCTAGTAGGCTTGCGTATATAAGTAATCCTGAGGAGACAAAGTAACTACAAAGCCAGGTAAGTGAAATACTTGAAAAATGATTCATTAGAGAAAGTATGAGACTATGTGTTTTCCCTATTTTATTAGTGCCTAAGAAAGATCATGGCACATGTGTATAGATTGTAGGGCCATTAATAATATAACAATTAAGTATAGGCATCCTCTTAGTTTAGATGATATGCTTGATGAACTATATGGTGCATGTATGTTTTCTAAAATTAATCTTAGGAATGGGTATCATCAAATTAGGATGAAAGAGGGAGATGAATGGAAAACTGCATTTTAAACTAAGTATGGTTTGTATGAGTAATTAGTAATGCCTTTTGGCTTAACTAATGCACCTAGCACTTTTGTGAGGTTAATGAATCATGTCATGCATCCATTTATTAGAAAATTTATGGTTGTATATTTTGATGATATCCTAGTGCATAGCTGAAATCTTGATGAACATGTAGGACATCTTAAGCAAGTTTTAAATATTCTTAGGAAGGAAAGGTTATTTACTAACATGAAAAAATGTGATTTTTGTCAAGATGAGCTTGTTTTCCTAGGATTTGTTGTAAGTGCTGTAGGAACTAAAGTTGACCAATCCAAGGTAAAAGCCATATAAGATTGGTCGAAAGTCCAAGGTGAAAGCCATATAAGATTGGCCGAAACCTACATTTATTACCCAGGTAAGGAGTTTTCATGGTTTGGCTAGCTTCTATCAAAGATTTGTCAAGGATTTTAGCACCATTGACCGAAGTTGTCAAGAAGAATGTTGGGTTCAAATGGGGTAAAGTACAAGAGAAGTCTTTTAATTTATTGTAAGAAAAATTAACTAATGCTCCTTTATTAGTTTTCCCAAATTTTTCTAAAACTTTTGAAATTGAATGTGATGCTTTAGGTGTAGGAATTGGAGCTGTTTTGATGCAAGAAGGAAGACCCATAGCTTACTTTAGGTTAAGTTGAATGGAGCAACATTAAACTATCCAACCTATGACAAAGAGATGTATGTTTTGGTGAGAGCTTTGGAGACATGGCAACATTACTTGATGCCGAAGGACTTTGTGATTCACATGGATCATGAATCTTTGAAACACATTTAAGGTCAAGGGAAGCTTAACTGAAGGCATGGTAAGTGGATTGAATTCATTGAAACTTTTCCTTATGTCATCCGCTACAAGAAAGGTAAAGAAAATGTGGTTGTCGATGCATTATCCCAAAGGTACGTATTATTTTCTACCTAAGAGGCTAGATTGCTTAGATTTGAATAATTGAAAGAAATTTATGGGCATGATAGTAACTTTGGTGAGATATTTAAAAATTGTGCTAAGCATGGTTATAATAATTTTACATTTTTGAGGGATATTTGTTTAGTGAATATCAACTTTGTGTACCTAATTGTAGCATTAAGGAATTACTAGTTAGAAAAGGTCATGGTGGGGTTTTAATGGGTCATTTTGGAGTTGTAAAAACTTTATCCTTACTACAAGAACATTTTTATTGGCCTAATATGAAAAGGGATATGGAAAGAATATGTGAGAGATGTTTGAAATGCTGAAAGTCCAAGTTAAGATTGAAATCGCACGGTTTGTATCTTCTATTACCAATTCCTTCCCATCCATGGGTTGATTTATCTATGAATTTTGTTCTTGGTTTACCTAGGTCTAATAATGGAAAAGATTCAATTTTTGTAGTTGTTAATAGGTTTTTAAGATGGCACATTTTATTGCATGTAATAGAACTGATGATGCGTCTAATGTGGCTAACTTATTCTTAAGGAAAATAGTAAAACTACATGGAATGCCTAGGACAATTATTTCAAATAGAGATGCTAAGTTCTTAAGTTACTTTTGGAAAACTTTATGGGCTAAGTTAGGGACTAAACTTTTATTTTCAATTACTTGTCATCCATAAACTAATGGACAAATTGAAGTAGTAAATAGAACTTTGTCTGCATTGTTAAGAGCATAATTTAATAGAAATTTAAGAACATAGAAAGAATGTTTGCAACATGTTGAATTTGCTTATAATAGAACTATACATTCAGCTACTAAATATTCTCCATTTGAAATTGTTTATGGTTTTAATCCTTTGACTCCATTAGATTTAACACCTTTGCCTATAAGTACTTGAATGTGGTAATCTAGATGGAAAACAAAAAGCTGATTTTATAAAGCAGATTCATGAAAAGACAAAAGCAAACATAGAAAGGAGGATGGAACAATATACCAAGAATGCTAACTAAGGCTGAATAAAGGTTGTATTTGAATCTAGAGATTGGGTTTGGTTGTAGCTAAGGAAGGAAAGGTTTCCCGAGCAACGAAATTTAAAGCTTATGTCTCGAGGGGATGAATATTTTCAAGTCTTATAGAGGGTCAATGAGAATGCTTATAAACTTAACCTACCTGGTGAGTATAATGTGAGTGCTACATTTAATGTTGCTGATTTATCTCCATTTGCTGCAAGTGATTATTTTGATTTGAGAGAAAATCCTTTTCAACAGGAGGGGAATGATGAGAATCCGCCCGTTCTTGTAAAACCGACTATTCGCTGGGGTGCTGATCCTGTACAAATGAAGATGGGGCCAATCACAAGGGCACAAGCTAAGAGGTTTAAAGATAACCTGGTTAGCTTCATACAAAGTGTGATTCAAATTCAAGAGGGCATGATAATATTCGAAGATCCAAAGCCCATCTTGTGCATCCAAGTTACGTAGGCGGAAATGGACTCGGCAAGCTGTTTTGGTGTATCTATGGATCCTGAGCAGTAAGGAGTTAATTTGTTGACTTATGAATAAGATTGAACACTCCAAGAGACCATAAAATCATGTCAAGTCAGAAAGATGGACCAAACATCACATTTGCGCACAAGGCTCCATTTGGCCGAAAATAATCCAATTTGAAGCTGGCTTTGACTTCTTTTGTTAATCAAGCAAAGTTTGACTATTCCAATCAAGGACAATATTAATCCTATTCGGCATCCTACATGGCATATGGAAGCTGATTTGGAGCCTAAACTAGTTGGTGATTGGATAAAAATAGCTTAGTTATGAAGTAGTCAACTAGTTTCCTAATTTGAACATTTGACTTTTGTTTTAGGAAATAGTTTTTTATTTGGTTTTTATTTGATTATTTTCTTGAAAAATTACCTTAGGAAAGTTGATACTTTATTTTTTAATTATAAATTAATTAATTCCTATTTCCAAATTAAGGAATTAATTAAATTAAATTAGATTAGGAAAGGAGGTAAAAATTTAGCCACACTTTAATTTCCTAAACACTTGGTCGGTTTCACCTAGTCTTTTAGGGTTTTATTGTGTTCATTCAAAGCCTATTTAAAGGCTTAATTTTCAATGTAATAGTAGCTTAGATATTATACAAAAAAATATTTTTGAGAAAGAATTCTCTTTATTCTCTTTGAACACCTAAAACATTTAATAGAAATCAAGTGTTGTAGTTTGACTTATATATAGGACATCCATCACCTATTGTGGCATCTTCATTGTATACCAAGGTTTCTAATCACAAGTTAATTAAGGTTTAAGGTGACTATTAAAATCTGAACTTAATTTTTTATTCGGGTTAATATAATACGGGTTTAGGAGCAAGTCTCGACCTAGTTTCGTATCATTATGCTAGAGGGAAACACAAGAAAGTGGTGGACATATGAGAGGACCAGGAGACATAACACTTGAACACAATTTAAGACTGAATTTCACACTTAGCTATGACCTCTAGCCTCTCTTGAGACTAAGAGGCTAAAGTTTGAGATGTTTACTTAGGATAGCATGATAGTTTCTAAGTATGAGCAGAGATTTAAGGAGCTATTAGAGTCTTACCCCAATTTGTTTTAGGATGAGGTTAGCAAGAAAATGAGGTTTCTTGATGATTTGAGTAAGCCTATATCATTGAACATCTCAGGTGCAGTTCATCCCATGTATTGGTCTATGAGAGATGCTAACCTAGAGGTAGAAAGCCAGACCTTGATACACAAGGCTAAGCACTGACCATATAATGGCATGCCTTTGGAGACCTTTAGCTAGGAATCGTCCAAAAGGGGTAGCTTTAACTCAGGATCATTGGACAATAGATGATTCAAAGGAGGCAGACATAGCCTTAGGGATAATGGATCCCAAAGAAATGGACATATGCAGGGTTCAAGACTGTGGATAGTGAGTAATGGTATCAACCATTTCTAGAGATCCGTAGGCTAAGGTAGCTTCCGCTCTGCATGTAGCTTATATGACAAGTTTCATGATGGACCATATTAGATCATACCAGTGGGATAAATCATGCTTTCATTGTGGGTAATCAAGATATTTTAAAAAGGATTTCCCCTATCAAAGACACATCTAGGCTAGATGATGAGAATCCATCCGTGCCTAGACAACCGACAACCTGTTAGGGTTTTGACCCGATACGGATGAAGACCGAACCCATCACTAGGGCTCAAGCTAAGAGGTTTAAGGAAAACCTTGCTACCTTTATCTAAGGAGTAATTCATTTTCAAAGGGCTTGTCCATGCTCGAACATACAAGGCTTGTTTGAAGCATCCAAGTGGTGGAGGTTGATATGGACTCGGGTATCTGTCATCAGACATCATACATCGGACATTTGACATTGGACATCGGACTTCAGTCGAACATCCATACATCAGACATATAACATGGGACATCAAACTTTGGACATTAGACATAAGTTAGCTCGGACATCAGACAGACATAAGTTAGCTCGGACATTAACATAAGTTAGCTTAGTTGTCAACCTAGTTAACTCGTTTCCTAATTTGCGTTTAATTTTATGGGTTTTTATTTATTTATTGGCTAGAAAAATCAACTTAGGAAAGTTATTATTTTATTATTTTCATTGCAAAATTAATTAATTCCTAATTTAAAATAAAGGAATTAATTAATCCAAATTAGATTAGGAAAGGAGCTGAATTTCGGTTAAGCTAGGTTTCCTATTCTTTGGTGGCCGATTTTATTAGATAATTAGGGTTTTATTTTGTAACATTTTAGCATATTTAAGGGCTTATTTTATCAATAATATTCAATACATTATTCATACAGAAAATTATTTGTGAGATTGAATTCTCTTTGTTCTCTTTGAACAACTAAAACACCATTAGTAAATGAGTGTTTTAGTTTGACTTATCAATAGGATATCTATCACCTATTGTGGCAGCTTCATTATATCAAGGTTTCTAATCACAGGTTATTTAGGGGTTAAAGTGACTATTAGAACTTGAACATAATTAGAACTGGGCTAATGTAATACGGGTTTAGGCGCAGGTCGTCCTAGGTTCGTATCATTTGGTATCAGAGCCAAATTTTGTTCAGGTTTGATCTATCTTTATTTGCTTTATTTGTTTTTGTGTTAATCTACAATTTTAGCAGTAGGTTAAGGTTGCTCCTATCATCATACACATTCTACATATTTAAAAAAAAAAATTTCATTCCTAATTGAATTAGGTTTCCTACTTTTACCGTATTTTTGTTTCCTAGTTTGTTGGTTGTCTTTTATCATCGTTCTTGTTAATTTAGTTTATTGTTGATTTATCTTTGCTATTTTTTATCTTAAGTTTTTGCACTCATGTATTCGAAAAAAAAAAGAAGAAAAAAAAAAGAGGGGTTTGTAGCAACATATAAAAAAAAAAATACACATTTGTATTTTGTTGGTGGTCATGGGTTTGGTGGTTATTTGGTGTTGGAATTGTAATTTTGGTGTTGATTCTTGCTACTGCACCTGTTTTACATTTGGTGAGTTAAAAAAGAAAAAAAAAGAAAAAGAAAAGGTGAATTAAAAAAAAAAAAAAAAACAGAAAAAAAGGTCGGTTTTGTTGAATTCGGTATTGAAATTTATTTGTTGGAAATTTCTTTGAACTGCTGAATTGTTGACTATTTATTCAATATTTGGAGTTGCTGGAGATTTAAGTTTGCTGCTGGATATTTGAATTTCGGGTGCTAAAAATATTGGATTAAAATTTGTTAAGGGATTTGATCCAAAAATTTGAATTACAAAGGACAACCAATAACTATTCCTTAGTTTTGTCCAAATTGATTCTTGTTCATGTTTGAATTTCTTTTTCTATATTTTATTCTTGAACTCTTAATTTCTTACCATCTAATCCAGTTCTTATTGATTCAAAAACTTCCTTTGTTAAATTGCCTTATATTTGCTTAGAAAAGTCATGAATTAGGTGTTTAAAAATGCACTTGGTATTGCTTACTTTTTGCTACTGTTTTTGTTGATATGTTTAATTAAAATATACTTGTGATCTAATTGTTGTTTAGTGGGGGTTTTAGTTAGAACTTTGAGATAATTATTTGAGTGGAAAGAGGCAAGAGCGTGTGAGCTTAAAAGAGAGGAAAAGCCGAAATTAGTGTGAAAACACAAGTGTTAAGACCTTGTTTGAGTGAAACATGTGAGGGAGTGACTTTGGTGAGATTCTATTTTATTTTTGTGCTATTCATACTAACATGGCAGATTTAAGGTTGAGAAGAGGAGATCCATCATTAAGGATCAATGAAGAGGCATCCGTAGGATTTAAAGGTGATTCGCAAGCTATGGGGAATGGAGATGAGCACACAGACATGAGGGCTGTCTTGGACAGTGGATGAATACTCAATTTGACTATATAAATCAAAGGATGGACAAATTAGAAACATCTAAAGGTGGACCAAATTTGAGGCAAGAATTTCATGGAGGCCGAGGTCAAGGTCGAGGAAGCCTTGGACGACCTAGAGAGGAGTTCGAAGAGTAAAATTTTGGAGATGATTTTGAGAAAGGAATCGATGAAACGCTTGTTGTCCAAGTGAGGCTATGCCATTGGAGGCATAGGAGAGAGGAGGCAGATGATGATCTTGGCAACATTAAGGTAAACATACCACCTTTCATGGGAAAAAGTGACCCAGAAGCTTACTTGGAATGGGAGGAGTGAATGGAGATGATTTTTTATTGTCACAACTATTCGGAGGCTAAGAAAGTTAAATTGGCAGCAATGGAGTTTGGACATTACGCACTCTAATTGATGTGATTCCGCCCGAGCCTGCACAACCGACAATCCGTTGGGGTGCTGATTCGATATGGATGAAGATCGGACCGATTAGTAGAGCTCAAGCTAAGAAGTTTAAGGAAAATATTGCTGCTTTTATCCAGGGAATAATCCATAGTCAAAAGGGCTTGTCCATATCCGAAGATCTAAGACCTATCCTAAGCATACAAGTGATGGAAGCCGATACGGACCCGGGTAGTGATTTTGGTGCAAATATGGACGTCAAGTAGCATGAAATGGTTCCAACTCTTTATGGATTCAATACATATGTCTAAGAGTATATGGAATAAATTCAAGCCAGCTTCAAAGGCATTCAAAAAGGGGTTGTACGGACAGTTTCAAATTTGGCCTGTTTTTACTGTATTTTGTTCTGGCTTTACTGTATTTGCTGAGTGGGCTTTTTCTCTTTCTTACAAGCAAGGGCAACGTGTGGGACTTCATATTCAGCTTATTTGGCATCCTAAAAAGCATATTGAAGCTGATTTGGAGCTCAAATTGGTCAAGGATTGGTCAAAGTCAACTTAGTCAAAAAGCTAGTATTTTAGTTTCCTAATTTGATTTTGACTTTTTGTTTTAGGAAATTAGTCTTTTATTTATTTATTTGGTGGAAAAATAAGTTTAGGAAAGTTATTATTTTAGTATTTCAATTGTAAATTAATT